>NW_026266927.1:0-16564 GCF_025860055.1 Xyrauchen texanus | reverse complement strand
TCTGAACAGATTGGGTCTTGCAGTCAATTGAACCACTTCAATCCGTGGATTTGAAATACCTTTCACTCAAAACCGTTTTTTCTGACTGCCCTGTCATCAGTCAAATGTGTGGGAGACCTTCAGCGCTGTCTGTCAGCTGCTGCGTGTCTTGAGTTTGGACCAAGTGACTCCAAGGTCATTTTAAAGCCTAAACCGGCTATGTTCCCAAGGTGATCGGTACTCCTTTCCAGAGCACAGGTCATTTCCCATCGAGCTGCCAGCTATCCGATAGCAACGCGACGCCAATCTCCTTTGCCCGGTCAAAGCACTGAGATTGTATACTGCGCTCCGCCGCTTTCAGGCGCTCTGAGCAGCTTTTCGTTTCGATTCGGGGCACCAAAGGTCTGCGCCTCGAAACAGACACTATCTAGATGGATAGTGGGCGCTATTGCTGCTGCATCTGGCGTCAAAAGACCTGCCATGCCCGTTGGGCATTAGGGCTCACTCCACTAGAGGCATGGCATCCTCATGGGCATGGTCAGCGGGATTTCCATTCACGACATATGTGTGGCAGCGGATGGACTTCCCCTCCACCTTTGTCAGATTTTTACAATATGGAAGTGCCCGCTCTGCAGGCAAAACTACTAGCGGTTTAATGCGCTACAGCTCCCTGGTGAGCTGCACTGCTGGGACACATTCCACAGAGCCGGCACCGCCCTCTGTGCGTTCCTTCCCACTATGTGCTTATGTATTACACAATCAATGACCGCATTCTTGCGGCCAAATATTATTTCCCACTCATAAGGGCTCCCGGGTCCCCCTTAATTCCCTGGGGCTCATACAGTGGATGCTTGGCATGACGGCATTGACAATGGGTTCCGTAGCATAAGCTAGCTTACATGTCATCGAGAGAACCTCTCGTAAGAGAACGTATCGGTTACCCTAACGTAACCTCGGTTCTCTCTAGATGAGGAGCAGTATTGCGTTGACGCGCGTGCTTTCGCGCCCGGCGACTTTTACGCTTCAGTCAATGAAAACCAGGGTTCCAGCCTCACGAACTACGGCTTATATGCACTAAAGTCACGCCCATTTTGGCGGGCTTTGATGCAGTGGCCGTGGGCGCCTCTCATTGGATCGCGAGTTAAGCTCAAGCTCGTCTATAGGCTGCAGCAGTTGCGCATGAGCAACCTATGAGCTCGCTAGCTAGCCCAGCTCAAGGTCTGCAGCTGCCGCACTGCGTTGACAATGGATACAAAATTAAGGATAATTTTTTGGCTTCAATATCTCAGAAAAGATGAATCTTTCCGTAGCGTAAGCTAACTTACGCCAATACTGATTCCCTCATCTAGAGAGACCGAGGTTACGTTAGGTAACCGATACGTTTTCTTGTCACAATAAAGGGGTCGCACACGAGCAGCGCAGCTAGCGCCAGCGCCGCGCATAGCGCCATGTCTTTAAGATTCTAACACATTATTCTCTATGAGTGTACACACACGCGGCGCCATTGGCGTCTGTCCGTGGCGCCCAGCTACTGACTCAGGACCTTGTTCAAAACCCTGCCACGCCACAGAGCGCCATTTACATAGTTGTATATTAAATGTACATTTATTTGTCTCAAATCATCGTTAATATACATACTGACTTCACCCTGTGCTGCAATACACATTTAGTTTAACATTCCTAATTTAACAGCTTGAATAAAGTCATATTGGAAAAAATATATAACAAACATAGCCCTTTTAAATCTTTCATTTTCCCCTGTTGTGCCATTTTCAATACTCTAACATACTAACCATACACTCTTACATAACATATCGTCAGTTACGTATAAAAAGAATATATCAAATAACTTGTTTGGTTAACGTTGTCACTCGGGTTAGCTAAAACCTAGCTAAATAAATACTATTGTATGTAACATAGTTGCCAAGACAACGGATAACGTTACAACAAAATAACAGACTTAACAACGTGATAGACACTTTTACTCGATTAACGATCAAACATCAGCTATTAAATTAACATAAAAAATAAATAATACATCAAGTTAAAACTCATCCATCGTGCAGCTCTTCTAGACTTCTACCAGGAGTTGATTCAAAATTGAGCTCGCGCGAATAGAATGATGCGCGTCCGGTGTGCGATACCTGTGAGTTGTTCTAGACGTGGCGCGGCGCGCGCGGCGGTGCGCTTCTCATTCGGTGTGCGACCCCTTAATGGTTATGTCATGTGAACAAACTCTTTATTGGCATTAATGATCTGTGTCTGTTTAACTTTCCTTTAAAAAAAAACCTGAAGCAAGCGTTAAACTAGGGAAATAATACCAGGTTATGCAGGTCACATTTGCTGGTTTGAATGATTTTAATTACCTTGATGTTTCAGGGCCGGTCAACCCACTAGGCGACTTATGCATCGCGAGGCGAGGCAACTTATTGGCTCGATGTGCCGAGCCAATGTGTGCTGAACAAAATGCTCCCCGTGTGTTCCGATGATGTGTTGTGGCGCCCCCCACAGAACAAATAGATGATGTACTAAACCATCCGACTCTTACTGTTTCTGTTATAACTGTTTGTCAAAAACAGTGAGAGTAGTGTGGATAGTATGCCATAGACTAGCGCGGGGCTCGTGAAGGAGCCATGTCCAATGAGTGAATTAGTCTTTTGAGTCGGTTCTTCTCAATTCATTTGTCTAACGTGAAAGCTTTGAATTGCTTTGTCACACAGTGAAACAGCAACGGGATGCTTTAGAAGACAAAGAACAAAAACAACACTGAATGAAATGGAACATACAGAGCCCCTAAAGGGCCATGGTGGTGGGGATAAAATTAGTGGTGTGGGGAAAAAATATGCAAAGGCTTTAGCGGTCTCCTGTAAAACTTTGCGTTCCCTTGACAAACTTTTTGTGCACTCTCAAAACTTGTGTTTCCCCCCTAGAAACTATGCGTTCTTTAGCCAATTATTTTGCGTTCTCTTGCAATACTTTACACTCTCACAAACTTGTGCTCTATACTTCTGCTCTGCAGGCTATTGCATTTATGAGAGCTAAGGTGAGATGACAGGCCCTACTTTTTGTGGAAAACTGTATCTTGTAAACATGTAAAGAGTGAGAAGTCTCCTTTCTGTATTGCATCATTACATAATACATCCATCTGATATATATATATATGGCAAAAATAAATAAATAAATTAGTTCATAGTTGTGTACGCCTCTACTGCCGTGACACCTTCTTAAATGCGACACAAACATTACTGACCATAAAACATTAACACAACTGCTATCTGTTAGCTACTAGCTCATTGTGCTGCATAAAGCAGTTGTAGCATGGTGATTTTACACAAGTGTAACAGTTAATTGGCATGGTTGTTTTAGAAGCAAGCTTTCCAGCAGCTGGTCAACTAAATAAAGTAAAACTATCAAGCAGAATATAGAGTTAGCGTAACAAAAATTACCATCATCCATCATGGACTCCAAGTTGGAATTGTTTTAAAGAAATGGCGGCAAGCAATTGGAGGAGAGTGCCCTGAACTTCGGCCGCGGCGTTGTTGGAGTCTCCAACAGCGGCGTGGTCAGGCACTCTCCAATTGTCGCCGGCTATTGCCATAGATAGCATCCATTTGATCGAATCCACTTTCTTCTGTTTGAACCACTCCGACTGTTGTGGTACTTGATACGTTGTTTTTTTTAAACTTTTCCTTACACTGTTGGTAGGTCCGGTGGTAGCTGTGTGCTGCCAACAGCTGAGATACTTCCTGAAAGTCATTTTCGTTTAGTTTGTCGCTATCGAGAGGAGCGTCTGCACCTCGTTTATTAACCACGACATGGCTTTGCGCATAGCCATTTCTTTTTACAAAATCGAAAGTCGGCGTGAACATCGCTGTTGCTGACTTTAAAACTAGCAGGTTGATGTCCGTGTCACAAAACCAGTAGCGCTGGTAGTGGCGATTCTCTCCGACCAATCAGTGATCTGCAGGGTTTTGACATTACATATAGTATCGGCTCGGCTCACTTAGAACTCTCGACTAAGGTGGTACTAAAAAAGTATCAGGTACCAGGTACTATCCACAGTGGTAAACCACCAAAAGTCAATCGAGCTGTACCGTGCAGTGGAAAAGCCCAAAAATAATCTATAAACTATTCCCCACATCGATGACTGCCCCATTGCCCAAAACAAGGAGTCTGGGGCAAAGCGTCCAACATGTCACACACAAAACTCTAAACTTTCAACCAGAATACCTGGATCTCAACACACCAGCAAAAAACATGGACCTTGTCTCCATCCGTGAGTCAAGTCCTTTTTTATTTGTTTTTATTTACTATAAATCTATACTTTAACTTTTACATCTGGAAGTCACATGTAAAGCCTGTTTAGATTCACTTTCACAACTGAAAGTTGAAGTGGTGATTTAGAGTAAAAAATTACAAATATTGATCTGTTTCTCACCCACACACCTATTATATAGCTTCTGAAGATATGGATTTAAACACTTGTGTTCCTAACACTTATGTTAATCTTATGGATTACTTCTATATTTCCTTTATGTTATTTTTGGAGCTACTGAGGTCTGATCACCATTCACTATAATTTTATGAACCTACAGAGCTGAAATATTCTTCTAAAAATATTTTTTGTGTTTCAGCTAGAAGAAAGAAAATAATACACTTCTGGGATGTCATGAGGGTGAGTAAATTATGAGATTTATAAATTATTTAGATTTTTTTTGGTAAACTATCCCTTTAAACTGTTTTGCACTTCTCTGTATTGACAACTCGTGAACTTTAACAAAAATAAAAAATCATTCATTTCAACTGTTCTGCACTTCTCTGTATTGACAACTGATGAACTTTAACACAAATAAAAATCATTCATTCCAACTGTTCTGCACTTCTCTGTATTGACAACTGATGAACTTTAACACAAATAAAAATCATTCATTCCAACTGTTCTGCACTTGGCTGTATTGACAACTGATGAACTTTAACACAAATAAAGAATTATTCATTTAAACTGCTTGTTGTCATGTTATTTGAATATGACAGCCCAGTTATCATCTGAACTATAAGGTCAATACAATGAGCTTTCTATGGGCCACATCTGGTCCACACCAGTTCCTCCTTCAACTTACACACTGTGGGCCACGTCTGGGCCAAACCATTCATTTAACATTTCTGGGCCAGTTCTGGTCCACACCCATTAGTTCTGCTCACTTTACGGTGTGTGGGCCAGTTCAGGACCGAGGACCCAGATTTATCCTGGGCCAGAACTAAGTCAAGTGATGTGGGTCACAAGTGGGCCAGACAGATTTTGCTAACTGATCTTAGTTTTATATGGGGACATGGGGAAATGTAGTAATTACCAGAGTTTCTCCCTGATTTGAATCCCATGCAATTTTTCTGGACTGCATGTTCCCAGCTTGATAAAGATTATAGTGTAGCTATTTTACCTTGTATAAAACGGCTGGTAAAATAACCCCTGTTTATAATCCTGTGACATGTTGGTAAAAACCCAGTGAAACCCAACCAATAATCCTCTCAGTAGACCAAACTGTCCTTTGTAGTCTTCTGATGTCTTATTTTGTAGCTGAACCAAACCAGACAGTTACTGAAGTGCAAAGGACAGACTCAATGACTACTGAGTAGAACTGTATCAGCAGTGCCTATGGCAGGTTGAACTTCCTCAGCTGGTGAAGGAAGTACAAACTCTGCTGGGTCTTTTTCACAATGTAGTCAATGTGTGTCTCCCACTTCAAGTCCTGTGAGATGGTAGTGCCCAGGAAACTGAATGACTCCACTGCTGCCACAGTGCTGTTTAGAATGGTGAGGGAGGTCAGTTTTGGGGTGTTCCTCCTAAAGTCCACAATCATCTCCACCGTTTTGAGCGTGTTCAGCACAAGGTTGTTATGACTGCATCTCGGATGAAGCCAGCTCTGAAAACTTCAGGAGCTTGACAGAGGGGTCCTTGGCGATGCAGTCATTGGTGTAGAGGGAGAAGGTGCTGGAAGTGAGTTTCCCATGTCTCACAAGCTGCTGCCTGTCTTTTAGAAAGCTGGTGATCCAATGACAGGTAGACATGGGAACAGAGAGTTGGTGTAATTTGTTCTGGAGTATAGCTAGGATGATGGTGTTGAAAGCCGAACTGAGGTCCACAAAAAGGATCCTTGCATATGTCCCCAGTCTGTCTAGATGTTGCAGGATATGATGCAATCCCATGTTGACTGCATCATCCACAGACCTGTTTGCTTGATAAGATCTTCACAGATCTTAAGTGCAGGTTGAGTAGCAGGAGGGGGAGTAGGGGGAGGAGGGGATTGCAGGAGGTTTTGGTGTTTTTGTGAAGTGAAGGTCAGTGTTGGGTGTGAGATTGGGCCTTTCAAATCTACAGTAGAACACATTCAGGTCGTCAGCCAGTTGTTGGTCCACCACAGGGTTGGGGGGAGTCCAGTAATTTGTGAGTTGTTTCATGCCACTCCACACTGATGCAGGGTCGTTAACTGAAAACTTGTTTTCCAGCTTCTCAGAGTAACTTCTTTTAGCCATGCTGATTTCCCTATTCAATGTGTTTCTGGCCTGATAAGACTTTATACCCACCCCTGTAAGCATCCTCTTTGGTCTGTTTTTTTAAATAAGTCCTAGTAGGAATGCACACATCCTCACAGAAACTGATATATGATGTAACAGTATCTGTGAGCTCGTCCAGGTCTGTGGCTGCAGCCTCAAAAACACTCAAATCTGTGCAATCGAAGCACATTGTACAAATTGAAGAAATTTATTTGGGCTGTTCAGATGTGAGATTTGCTTTGTTAAAATCCCCAAGAATAATAATAACTGAGTCCGGGTATTGTTGGTCTGTGTCTGTGATTTGATCAGCCAGCTGTTGCAGCGCTGTGTTCACACGCATTTGGCGCGATATACACACTAACCAGAATAAACTAGGAAAACTCCTGCGGTGAATAGAAAGGCTTGCAGTTAATAAAGAGCACTTCCAAATTAGGAAAGCACATCCTGTTTAACGTTGTTACATCTGTACCCCAATTTTCATTGATGTAAAAGCATGTTCCAGCACCTCTCATTTTCCCCATAACTCCACGAATCCACTCTGGACAGCTGTAAGCCCAGCAGATGTAATGTGCTGTCCGAATGGCTTCACTCAGCCAGGTTTCTGTGAAGCACAAGGCAGCAGAGTTAGACAAGTCCTTGTTTGTATGCGTGTGAGTTTTGTTAGGCATTTGGCAGACGCTTTTATCCAAAGCTGACTTACAGTGCACTTATTACAGGGACAATCTCCCCAGAGCAACCTGGAGTTAAGTGCCTTGCTCAAGGGCCCAACAGTGGCATCTCGGTGGTGCTGGGGCTTGAACCCCCAACCTTCTGGTCGGTGGTGCAGCGGTTAGCACTGTCGCCTCACAGCAAGAATGTCGTGGGTTCAAAACCCTGGTTGCCCCGGCCTTTCTGTGTGGAGTTTGCATGTTCTCCCCGTGTCTCCCCCGTGTCTGCGTGGGTTCTCTGCGGGTACTCCGGCTTCCTCCCACCATCCAAAAGACATGCAGGCTAGGTTAATTGGTGTCTCCAAAAAAAAAACAATTGCCCTAGGTGTGGATGTGGAGGTGAGTGTGAGTGTATGTCTCTCTATGTGTGGCCCTGCGATGGACTGGTGACCTGTCCAGGGTGTCCCCCGCCTTACGCCCAATGTTAGCTGGGATAGGCTCCAGCCCCCCGCGACCCTGTACACAGGATAAGCGGTTGACGATGGATGGATGGATGGATGTCTTAGGCTAAGAAAATCCTGACAATAAGAGTTTCCTAAACTCAAGGGGTTTCTTGCAACTGAGCCCATAATCTTAAATATTTCTTATTCATTTTACATCATAATGCTTCTTTATTTTTCTTTTTGATTTAGATTTTTTTTTTATCTCAGATTTTCAAAGTGGTATTGCTGCTGCCTGTAAACACTCTGTCTCTCCCTCTTTCGCACCACCATCCACAGTCGGCCTTTATCCCTCTTGAAGGCTTGATTAGCCTGATAAGGGGTCGGGTGTGTAGAATCACGACCCAAACCCGCCCTCCGCCCTGTCACACAAATAAATGAATATTTAAATTTTTAAACCTGTGTAATTATATCTCTGTACAGTAAATTGTAATCTGAACATTGTTTTAAATACTATAATGTTTTAACATCAACAACAAAAATAATACATATTATTTTATTATAATTATAATAATAACCTTATGCAACATCACTACCATTATTTCCATCCAGAGATGCATTAATTTATTCCCAAGATCTTGTATTGATGACAGGAGAGTTGAACCACTGTAAAGTCTTCTTCAGCACATTCCAAAGACTTTCAATGGGGTTAAGGTCAAGACTCTGTGGTGGCCAATTCATGTGTGAAAATGATTCCTCATGCACTATCTAAACCACTCTTTCACAATTTGAGCCCGATGAATCTTGACATTGTCATCCTGGAATATGCCCGTGCTGTCAGGGAAGATCAAATCTATTGATGGGATAACCTGGTCATTCAGTACATTGAGGTAGTCAGCTGACATTTTATTGTGCATAACGTCGCTAAGCCTAGACCAGACCAACTGAAGCAACCCCAGATCATAACACTGCCTCCAGAAGCTTTTAGAGTGGGCACTATGCATTATGGGTGCATCACTTTATGCAATTCCCTTCTTACCCTGATGCGCCAATCGCTTTGGTATTGGGTAAATCTGGACTCATCAGACCACATGACCTTTTTCCATTACAATCTTTATGTTCCCTACCAAATTGAAATAGTTTTTTTCCGATTAGCCTCACTAACAAGTGGTGTAAGAGCCACCTGTAAGTCTCCCATGTGTTCTATGTTTATGGTTTCATTCATAATATTCACTGCACTCGGATTGTAGGTGGTGGGCGTGTCCACCGGGGCTTGGGCGGAAGTGATAGTGGTCTATTTGTTTGCTTCACCTGTGCACCTGAGGACAATGGGGCTTTGACAGAGAGAGGGAGTGAGCCTGGGAGCGAACACTTTCTGTTGACCGCACTCGCGCACTTTCACAGTAATCTTCATGACGTTGTACCTTTAAGTGTTGAAGTGAAATAAATGCTGGAAGTCAGACAGTTGAGTGGAAATGAGTTTTTGCGCGTCGCAGTGTTTTCAGTCTCTCAGTGTTTAGTCCCTCGCGGCTGCAACTTTTGTTTTTGCGTTGTCTATAGCCGCTACAATTAGTCAACAGAAAGGTTTTAAACCAGAGTGTTGTTCTACGGAAACGAGCTGTTCAACAAGGATTCCACGGATCGCAACGGGACGCTTTGGATATCAGAGGAAACACGGAAATATTTGTGGCACCGCTGTATTGGATGGCAGTTTATTCATTACCGCTCGGAGGATAAAGACCGGCCGCGATTGATACAGCAACGGAAGCGGTATGTAACTTTTCCATTTAAGCTGTGCAAGTTGTTTGTCTGAACACAGTGTAAATAGGTTACTGCCGCTCGTCCATAGGGGACGCATTGTTGCTTGCTGGTGTTTATTGTTGGTCTTTGGATGTGGTTTATGACGCAGCGGTTGATTGATTGATGGATTGATGTACTGAACGGTGTGGATTCTTGGATGATTTGATCAACAAGTGGATCAAAATAAAATTCAGACGTCAATGGTTCAGAGATGGATGAACAAAAGAGAGAAATAAAACTCACTGCCAAGGCCTTGGTGAATAAAATTGAAACACTACAAAAGGAACGTAGAAAAAATGTTCATAAAATTAAAAGTCTAATACAGACAATAAAGGATCTCATGCAAAAGATGATAATGCCCCACAAGTGCGATCCCATCTTGAGAAAATGAGTCAAATGGTGGACCGAAACTACTATGTTACATGAGTCTGTGATTCCCATGCTTCCTGAAGAGGAACAAGAAAAACAAAAGGAATGGTTTGTGAATGTACTAAAATGCCACAATGGATTTATGGAGGATGCAAAAGGATGGCTTTCTGAAATGGGGAGACAAACAAGCCGCACTGTTGCTCATGTTGTCACAAATGAGGCTCCCATATTTGTATCGCAAAAGGAATCAATGCACAAGTTGGACGAACCTCATAATGATAATGAGTCTGATGTTTCAAATCACTCTGGGCAAAATGTTCAAGCCTCTGTTATACAAGATGAAATTAAACCAAGTGATAGTGTGTCAAACATAGGAAGTAAATGTTCGAATATTAAGCAGAGCTCGGCTGGAAAAAGGTCCAGTGTCTCAATAACATCATCAGCACGCATTAAAGCAGAGGCAGATATGGCTGCTCTCATTGTAAGACAAAGATTATTGAAGGACAAACATGCATTAGAAGAACAAGAGGAGCAGCTAAGGAAAAACGGGAAGAGTTTGAACTTGAAGTGGAAATAGCCGCATCAGTGGCCAAAGTGAATGTGCTGAGAGGCTCAGGAGGGTCTCGTGCTTCAAGTCATCCATCTGTGAAGTCTAATGGCATGAATTCTTATCTAGAAAGGGGACAAAGAAAAACCAAAACACTTAATGCTGAGGCAAAAGCATTTGTGCCTGAAACGAATATTCCAATACTTGGACAGCCCAATCCACATTTTTTGGGTACAAAAACTCAAGTGGAAAATGTTATTCAACCATCACAACCTCAACCCACATCGTCTAGATGTCCAGAAGTCACGGGACATCAAGATACAGTACAATCACGTCCACTGTTTCAGCACAGGAGTCATCAATTGGCAACACAGGTGACAAGCAGCAGTGATCAAAGTCAAATAATTACGGTTTTGGAAAAACAAAATGAAATAACTGCTTTATTGGTTCAGCAACAATCTCTTTCATTTCTGCCTAAAAGAGACATTCAGGTTTTTGATGGTGATCCTTTGCAATATCACACCTTCAAGAGGGCTTTTGAACACAGCATCGAAGAGAAGGCTGACAATCCTAAAGACTGCTTGTACTTCCTTGAACAGTACACCAGGGGCAGCCAAGGGATCTTGTCAGAAGCTGTCAACATATGGCACATGATAGAGGATATGCCAAGGCTAAGGCTTTGCTACAAGAGCATTTTGGTAATGCACAGAAAATTACTTCAGCCTACATGGATAAGGCTCTTTCATGGACACCAATAAAATCTGAAGATGTGAAATCTTTACAGGCATACAGTCTTTTTCTACGAGGGTGTTGTAACGTCATGGAAGATGTTGAATATATGGAAGAGTTGAACATGCCTACCACTATGCTGACCATCGTAAAAAAGTTGCCCTACAAATATAGGGACAGATGGAGAACTGTGGCTTGTGAGTTGCAGGAAAGGAGAGGCCGGAGAGCCACATTTACAGATATTGTCGGCTTCGTTGAAAGACAAGTGAAGATTGCAAGTGATCCGCTATTCGGGGATATACAGGATACACCATCAACAACAGCAATCAAGGACGCAAGGAAGTCTAGGTTTGAGCCTCGTTCTAGAGCCAAGGGGAGTAGCTTTGCTACCACCATTGCAACAGTGGAAAGGAAAGTTGAATATGGAACAAATTTAAAAGAGGGAAGGTCAGCTGGTATGAAGGCTTGTATGTTTTGTGGAGGTGAGCACACATTGGATCTGTGCCGCCAGTTGGACAAGAGGGTGCATAATGAGAAGATTACTTTCTTAAAGGAACATGGTGTGTGTTTTGGCTGTTTGTGCATTGGGCACATGAGCCGAGACTGTAGGAACGCCTCTCATGCAAAGTATGCAGTTTGAAGCACCCTACTGTACTCCACATTTATCCAAAAGAGAAAGAAATTAATTTGATGCAAACCAAAGGAGAATCTGAGACCGCAGTGGGTAGTGCTCTGATCTCTGTTCAATCCAGTGGTCTCACTGGGGCGGTGACCCAGACTGTACACTCTCCATAGTTCCAGTTCAAGTGAAACCTAGGAAAGGGCATAAGGTGTTGATTACCTATGCCTTCCTGGATCCTGGGAGCTCAGCGTCATTCTGCACAGAGCGGCTGATGAACAAGCTGAATGTCAGGGGACGAAGAACTGGTATTCTCCTTCGGACTATGGGTCAGGAGAAGGTCGTTGGAAGCCATATTGTTTCAGATTTGGAAGTGGCTGAATTAGACAGTGATTGTTTTTGTGAACTACCTGATATTTACACGCAGAAAAACATGCCAGTTCATCGAGGCAACATTCCTCGTCAGAAAGATCTCCAACGATGGCCACATCTGAAACATGTCCAGATAAGGGAGATTGATTCAGATATTGACCTGCTGATAGGAACCAACGTCCCCAGAGCACTGGAGCCATGGCAAGTTATTCGAAGCAAGGAGGGGGCCCATCGCATGATCAAAGCGATGCTGGGCTGGACTGTAAATGGACCTCTTATAGGCTGATGAAAGTAGAGAAACTATTTGTGGACAGTTAGATGTCACTGTCAATAGGATCTCTATTGCAAACCTCAACGATCTGTGGAAGCAGCAGCTGAAGGTAGATTTTTCTGAATGTAGTCAGGATGAGCAGATGGGGTTATCAAGAGAAGACTGTCAGTTCATGGAGTATGTTACAAAATCTGCTAAATTGGTGGATGGCCATTATAGTATTGGCTTACCTTTAAGAAAAAGGATGTAAACATGCCAAACAATAGAAAAGTTGCTCGAACAGCGTGCTATGAGCCTCACAAGGAGGTTTGAAAAGGATGCTCCATTTCATGCTGATTACACGGCATTTATGAATGACATGATCTCCAAGGGCTATGCAGAGAAGGTACCAACCGAGAATCTGGATCGGAGCTGACGGCAGGGTATGGTATATACCACACCATGGTGTATATCACCCGAAGAAAGGAAAGATCAGGGTCGTATTTGACTGTAGAGCTACATTCCAGGGAACATCTTTGAGCGTTCAGCTCCTACAGGGACCCGATCTTACCAGCATGCTAATTGGAGTCATGACCAGATTCAGAAAGGAGCCTGTTGTACTCATGGCAGACATCGAGGCTATGTTTCACCAAGTCAGAGTACCAGCTGAGGATTCAGATCTGTTGAGGTTTCTCTGGTGGCCGGATGGTGACCATAAGCAGAGCCTAGTGGAGCACAGAATGGTTGCGCATCTGTTCGAGCCACATCTTAGCCAAGTTGTGCAAGCTTTGCTCTCAGAAAGTGTCGCGGAAGATAATCGGGAACAATTCAGCTCCAAAGTAATCGAAACAGTCCTGCACAATTTCTATGTAGATGATTGCCTTACATCAGTGGCTTCAGAGGAGGAGGCGATAGCACTCTACCAAGACCTTTGTGCCCTTTGTTCGAAAGGGGCTTTCAACTAATGAAGTGGATCAGCAACAGACGTGCAGTGCTGGCAGCTATACCTGCAACAGAGAGAGCAAAAGAGGTTAAGGATTTGGATTTGGACAATGACACACTTCCTGTAGAAAGAGCATTGGGCATACAGTGGTGTGTTCAGTCCGACACTTTTAAGTTCAAAGTCCTCATCAAAGATCGACCCTTAACCAGAAGAGGGATCCTCTCCACGGTCAGTTCAATCTATGACCCCTTAGGAATATTGGCACCTGTGGTCTTATCTGCCAAAAAGATCCTTCAAGACTTGTGCAGAAAGGACCTTGGTTGGGATGACATTATACCAGACTTGTCCGCACAGGAGTGGAGAAGTTGGCTGAAAGAGCTCTGGCAGCTTGAAAAGTTTGAAGTTGACAGATGCCTAAAACCAATGGATTTTGGGGAAGTGATTTCTGCTCAGTTACATCATTTTCGCGGATGCATGTGAGAGCGGTTATGGAACAGTGACTTACCTTTTATTAAACAACATAGACAGAAAAGTTCACTGTGCTTTCATAATGGGTAAAGCCAGAGTGGCTCCATTAAAACCAATCACCATCCCTCGTATGGAGTTGACCGGCTGCCATGGTTGCAGGTCGAATGGATGAGCTGTGGAGGAAGGAGCTGCAGATGCAACTTCAGGACTCAATTTTTGGACTGATAGTACTTCCGTTCTGAAGTACATCAGCAATGAGACCTCAAGGTTTCGTACCTTTGTATCAATCGGGTTTCAAAAGATATTGAGTGTATCAAATCCATCTCAGTGGAGGTATGTTAACACCACAAGCAATCCTGCTGATTTAGCCTCCAGGGGAGTAAAGGTTACATCACTCATGAGAGATAATATATGGGTGTCTGGACCTCAGTTCCTTGTTGGGCCTGAAGAGGGGTGGCCTAAAACCCCCGATGGCTCTGTGAGAATTCCACCAGATGACCCTGAGGTCAAGATGGGCTTGATTGTGAATGCTGTGCAGGCTGAAGAGAGGATCGATGCAGTCACTCAAGCGATTAACTACTTCTCCTCTTGGATCCGTCTGAAGAAGATGGTTGGTTGGATCCTTAAGCTGAAGAGTCTACTACTGTACTTCAGTCAGAAGAGGAAGCAACTGAGTGTGACTCTTGCTCATTCTGGCTTGGATAAGGACCAACAGGGAAAAGAAATAGAAAAGGAGATGCAGAGTATCAAGGCTAAGACTTGCAGTGGTCTTCTTTCAGTTGAGGAACTTAGAAAAGCTGAGATGGAGATTATTAAATTTTGTCAGAGAAGGAGGTTTCCTGGAGAATTCAACAGTTCTTGCGAAAGGGCTGAAAGTGTGAAAAGGACTAGTCACATTCACAAACTCAACCCAATACTTGAAGATGGTATTCTGAGAGTTGGAGGAGCGACTAAGCAGAGCAGCTATGCCGGAAGAAGCTAAGCATCCTGCCATATTGGCAAAAGATTTACACATTTCTGACATAATTCTTCAGCACATACATCAAGAGGTGGGGCACAGTGGTCGTAACCACATGCTAGCTAGCCTGCGCCAAAGATATTGGATCCCTGGGGTTAGTGTGGCTATAAGGAAAACCCTGTCTAAATGTATTGTCTGTCGACTGACTGCATGCTGCTCCAGGCCAACAGCAGATGGCAGATTTACCTCAGGACAGAGTTTCTCCAGATGAACCTCCATTCACTCGGGTTGGAGTTGATTACTTCGGACCTTTTGAAGTTAAGCTGAGGAAGGAGTACATTGAAGAGGTATGGGGTTCTCTTCACATGCCTCTCCATAAGAGCGATCCACATCGAAGTTGCATCAGTCCTTGGACACAGATTCCTTTATTAATGCTCTTCGACGCTTTACAGCAAGACGTGGACAAGTATTGGAACTGCGCTCAGACAATGGAACCAACTTTGTCGGTGCAGAGAGAGAATTGAGAGAGGCAATGGAAGGTTGGAATCATGCTCTAATTAACAGCACCCTCCTTCAGAAAGGAATTAAGTGGGTTTTCAATCCCCCACAGGATCACATCATGGAGGGGTTTGGGAAAGGTTGATAAGGTCTGTGAGGAAGGTCTTGAATTCCACCCTGAAGTTGCAGACCCTTGATGAGGAGAGTCTTCACACAGTTCTCTGTGAAGCAGAAGCTATTATCAACAGCCGTCCCTATTACCAAGGCATCCACTGATCCCAATGACTTGGAACCACTAACCCCTAACCATCTGTTGCTGCTTAAGATTATGCCATCTTTGCCACCGGGTCAGTTCAAAAGGAGGACATCTACGCACGTTAGCAGATGGAAACAAGTTCAGTATATATCTGACTTGTTTTGGAAGCGTTGGATTAAGGAATACTTGCCTCTTCTTCAGGAGCGTCAGAAGTGGTCTGGTGTCAAGCGCAACTTCCTTACTGGAGATATTGTACTCATAGTTGACGACTCAGCACCTCGTAACTCATGGCTTACAGGAAGGATTGTGCAAACTATCTCTGACAGAAGAGGACTTGTTCGTCAAGTGCGAATTAGGACGAAGACCAGTTATTTGGACAGGCCTATTACCAAGATTTGCCTTCTACAGGAAGCAGAGGAGTCATGAGGATATCCAGCTGACCTTTGAACTTCTTAGACTTTGACTTTAACCTTGACACTGTTATACGGACCTTTTTTCTTTACATGACTGACTAAGTGATTGTGAAGATCACTCTTTACAAAGACAAAGGACTCTGTCTCTTTCTTTTGTTTGGTCTAAAGAAGAAAGGATACTTTCAAAAAGACTGTCTTATCCTGAAGAAAAGAAAAAAAAGATATATTGTTGATCTCCTACATAATGTGCAGTTGTATAATTATTGTGTTAAAATAATTAGGGGCCGGAATGTAAGAGCCACCTGTAAGTCTCCCATGTGTTCTATGTTTATGGTTTCATTCATAATATTCACTGCACTCGGATTGTAGGTGGTGGGCGTGTCCACCGGGGCTTGGGCGGAAGTGATAGTGGTCTATTTGTTTGCTTCACCTGTGCACCTGAGGACAATGGGGCTTTGACAGAGAGAGGGAGTGAGCCTGGGAGCGAACACTTTCTGTTGACCGCACTCGCGCACTTTCACAGTAATCTTCATGACGTTGTACCTTTAAGTGTTGAAGTGAAATAAATGCTGGAAGTCAGACAGTTGAGTGGAAATGAGTTTTTGCGCGTCGCAGTGTTTTCAGTCTCTCAGTGTTTAGTCCCTCGCGGCTGCAACTTTTGTTTTTGCGTTGTCTATAGCCGCTACAAGTGGCTTTCTTGTGGCCACACAGCTGTTTAGTCCCA
>NW_026266926.1:12500-16566 GCF_025860055.1 Xyrauchen texanus | reverse complement strand
CTCGTTCTCGGTGGGGCGTGTGGTGAGTGACTCCAGTCAGGTCTCCTTAGCAACCAAATTGGCCCGGTTGCTAGGGAGGATTCTGGGTATCTCAGCGAGTATTGACGCTGACTATCACACCTGGAGTCGTGAGTTTGAATCCAGGACGTGCTGAGTGACTCCAGTCAGGTCTTCTAAGCAACCAAATTGGCCCGGTTGCTAGGGAGGATTCTGGGTATCTCAGCGAGTATTGACGCTGACTATCACACCTGGAGTCGTGAGTTTGAATTCAGGGTGTGCTGAGTGACTCCAGTCAGGTCTTCTAAGCAACCAAATTGTCCCGGTTGCTAGGGAGGGTAGAGTCACATGGGGTAACCTCCTCGTGGTGGTGATTAGTGGTTCTCTCAATGGGGCGTGTGGTGAGTTGTGTGTGGATCGTGGAGAGTAGCATGAGCCTCCACATGCTGTGAGTCTCCGCGGTGTCATGCACAACGAGTCACGTGATCAGATGCGCGGATTGACGTCTCAGACGTGGAGGCAACTGAGACTCGTCCTCCGCCACCCGGATTGGGGTGAGTAACCGTGCCACCACGAGGACCTACTAAGTAGTGGGATTTGGGAATTCCAAATTGGGAGAAAAGGGAATAAATAAATTAGCTTTGCAGTGTTTCCAACCTAGTAACTAAAACGTGGGATATCTCTAAATATAGTTTTAAACCTGATTAATCACTTTTTTAGCAATAAACATTCATATTAATTCATATGCATGAAATGACTAAATAAAATGCTAAATATGCTAAAATTGGTAACAGAATTCTGCCTAAATTAAGCTTTAAATAGCTTAAAAATAAACACAAAGATCTGTTAATCCAGAATGGATAACAGGGTTACTATTTTTATTTCATGTTAAATTTATGTGAGATACATTTCTAGTAGTTTTCAATTGGGATTTGTGCCTATATTGCTTTAAAATAATGAAAGGGACATTAATTTATACACTATTCATGGAAGTCCAGTTTAAAATATCAGCCTGTTAAAGCTGGGACTCGCTCTCAGGCATGAAGACGGTGTTTGCTGGCTCCAGCTGTAATGATATCGTCTGCACAGAGCAGTGTGTGACAGACAAATATATATATCTGTCTGTGTGTGTTTGTCTGTGTGTGTCTGTCTCTGTATCTGTCTGTCTGTCTGTGTTTGTGTCTCTGTGTGGGTGTGTGTGTGTGTCTGTCTGTCTGTCTATGTGCGTGTCTATGTGTGTCTTTCTGTGTGTGTGTGTCTTTTTGTGTGTTTGTGTCTGTGTGTGTGTGTCGTTGTGTGTCTGTCTGTGTATGTGTGTGTTTGTATCTCTGTCTGTGTGTGTGTTTGTCTGTCTCTGTGTGTGTGTGTGTGTGTGTGTGTGTGTGTTTGTGTGTGTGTGTTTGTGTGTCTGTCTGTCTCTCTGTTTGTATCTCTGTCTGTGTATCTGTCTGTGTGTTTGTGTGTTTGTATCGGTGTCTGTCTGTGTTTGTATGTGCGTGTGTCTGACTGACTGTGTGCGTGTCTTTCTGTCTGTGTCTGTCTGTGTATCTCTGTGTGTGTGTCTGTCTGTGTTTGTATATGTGTCTGTCTGTTTGTGTGTGTGTCTACCTGTGTGTGTGTGTGTGTGTGTGTGTGTGTGTGTGTGTCTGTTTGTTTTTGACTGTGTCTGTATGTGTGTCTGTTGTTGTGTGTCGTTGTGTGTGTATGTGTCATTCTGTGTGTGTGTATGTCTGTTTGTGTGTGTGTGTGTGTGTGTGTGTTTGTATCTCTGTCTGTGTGTGACTGTGTGTGTGTGTGTTTGTGTCTGTCTATGTTTGTATCTCTGTCTGTGTCTGTGTGTTTCTGTCTGTGTGTGTGTCTGTCTGTCTATCTGTCTATGTGTGTGTCTGTCTGTGTTTGTCTGTGTGTATGTGTCTGACTGTGTCTGTGTTTGTCTGTGTGTGTCTGTCTGTCTGTCTGTTTTGTCTTTCTATCCGTGTCTGTGTGTGTGTGTTTGTCTGTGTGTCTGTCTGTTTGTGTCTGTCTCTCTCTGTGTGTTTGTGTGTGTCTGTCTGTCTTTCTCTGTGTCTGTGTGTCTGTTTGTTTTTGTGTCTGTGTGTGTGTGTTTGTGTCTGTATTTCTTTCTGTATGTGTGTGTCTGTCTCTCTCTCTCTGTGTGTGTGTGTGTGTGTGTGTGTGTGTGTGTGTGTGTGTGTCTGTCTGTGTATCTGTGTCTGTCTGTCTGTCTGTGTATCTGTGTCTTTTTGTGTGTGTGTTTCTGTCTTTGTGTGTGTGTGTGTGTGTGTGTCTGTCTGTTTGTGTGTTTGTGTCTGTCTGTCTTTGTGTGTGTGTGTTTATCTGCGTCTGTCTTTCTGTGTGTGTCTGTCTGTTTGGTGTTTGTGTCTGTCTGTCTATTTGTGTCTGTCTGTGTGTTTACATTTACATTTACATTTATTCATTTGGCAGACGCTTTTATCCAAAGCGACTTACAAAAGAGGAAGAACATCAGCGAATCATCTTAGGGAGACAGTGGTACAAAAAGTGCCATATTACAAAGTTTCACCATCATCAGAATAGTATACAAAACAGATTTAAGTGCAACAAGCTTTTTTTTTTTTTCTGTCTGTTTGTGTGTGTGTCTGTCTTTGATGTGTCTGTGTGTTTCTGTCTGTCTGTGTTTGTGTGTCTGTGTGTGTCTGTCTGTGTGTTTGTCTCTGTGTGTGTCTTTGTTTCTGTTTGTATCTGTGTCTGTCTGTCTGTCTGTCTGTCTGTGTGTGTGTGTGTGTGTGTCTGTTTGTTTTTGACTGTCTGTCTGTCTGTATGTGTGTCTGTCGTTGTGTGTGTATGTGTCATTTTGTGTGTGTGTCTGTCTGTTTGTGTCTGTGTGTGTGTCTGTATGTGTGTCTGTCTGTGTTTGTATCTCTGTCTGTGTGTGACTGTGTGTTTGTGTGTGTGTGTGTGTGTCTGTTTTTGTCTTTCTATTTGTATCTGTCTGTGTGTGCACGTGTCTGTGTGTGTGTGTCTCTCTCTGTGTTTGTGTGTGTGTGTGTGTGTGTGTGTGTGTGTCTGTCTGTCTGTCTGTCTGTTTGTGTCTGTCTCTCTCTCTGTGTGTTTGTGTCTGTATCTGTGTGTGTGTCTGTCTCTGTCTATCTGTTTGTGTCTGTCTCTCTCTCTGTGTGTTTGTGTGTGTGTGTGTGTGTCTGTCTGTCTTTCTCTGTGTGTGTGTCTGTGTCTTTGTGTCTGTGTGTGTCTGTCTGTCTGTGTGTGTGTTTGTTTCTTTTTGTGTGTCTGTCTGTCTGTGTGTGTGTTTGTTTCTTTTTGTGTGTGTCTGTGTGTGTGTGTATGTGTTTGTTTCTTTTTGTGTGTCTGTTTGGTGTGTGTCTGTCTGTCTGTGTGTGTGTGTGTGTGTGTGTGTGTTTCTGTGTGTGTCTGTCTGTATGTCTTTCTGTGTGTGTGTGTGTCTGTCTGTCTGTCTTTCTCTGTGTCTGTGTGTCTGTCTGTATGTCTTTCTGTGTGTGTGTGTGTGTGTGTGTCTGTCTGTTTGTGTGTGTGTATATTTGTGTCTGTGTTTGTTTGTGTGTGTGTGTCTTTCTGTGTGTGTCTGACTGTCTCTTTGTGTGTCTGTCTGTTTGTGCGTGTGTGTTTGTGTGTCTGTTTGTGTCTGTATTTCTTTCTGTATGTGTGTGTCTGTCTGTTTTTGTGTGTAGGTGTGTCTTTGTGTCTGTCTGTGTTTTTATTTGTGTCTGTCTGTTTGTGTGTGTGTGTTTCTGTGTGTGTGTCTGTCTGTCTCTGTGTGTTTCTGTCTTTGTGTGTGCGCGTGTGTGTGTCTGTCTGTCTGTCTGTCTGTGCGTATGTCTTTCTGTGTGTGTGTGTGTGTCTGTCTCTGTGTGTGTGTTTCTTTTTGTGTGTGTCTGTCTGTGTGTATGTGTGTGTGTGTGTGTCTGTCTGTGTATCTGTGTCTGTCTGTTTGTCTATCTGTGTGTCTTTGTTTGTGTGTGTGTGTCTGTCTGTTTTTGTGTGTCTGTGTGTCTGTTTGTGTGTGTGTGTGTGTGTGTGTGTGTGTGTGTCTGTCTGTCTGTTTTTGTGTGTC
>NW_026266926.1:5000-10000 GCF_025860055.1 Xyrauchen texanus | reverse complement strand
TGTCTGTTTGTGTGTGTGTTTCTGTGTGTGTGTGTCTTATCTGTTTGTGTCTGTCTATATGTTTGTGTGTGTGTGTGTGTTTGTGTGTGTCTGTCTGTCTTTGTGTGTGTGTCTGTCTTTTATGTGGCTGTGTGTGTCTGTGTTTGTTTTTGTGTGTGTGTGTGTCTGTCTGTTTGTCTGTGTGTGTGTTTCTGTCTGTGTGTGTGTCATTCTGTGTGTGCATCTGTGTCTGTCTGTTTTTGTTTTTGTGTGTGTGTGTTTTTGTTTGTGTGTCTGTCTCAATGTGTGTGTGTGTTTGTCTCTGTGTGTGTGTGCCTGTGTATCTGTGTCTGTCTGTCTGTCTGTGTATCTGTGTGTCTTTTTGTGTCTGTTTCTGTCTGTGTTTGTATCTGTGTGTGTCTGTGACTGTCTGTCTGTTTGTCTTCGTGTTTGTGTGTCTGTTTGTGTCTGTCTGTATGTGTGTGTGTCTTTCTGTGTGTGTGTCTGTCTGTTTGTGTGTGTGTGTGTTTTTCTGTGTGTGTGTGTGTGTGTCTGTCTGTCTGTTTTTGTGTGTTTGTGTCTGTATGTGTGTGTGTGTCTCTCTCTCTCTCTGTGTGTTTGTCTGTCTGTCTGTGTGTGTGTGCGTGTGTGTGTGTGTGTGTCTGTCTGTCTTTCTGTTTGTGTGTGCGTGTCTGTGTGTGTGTGTGTGTGTGTGTGTCTGTCTGTTTGTGTCTTTATGTCTTTCTGTATGTGTGTGTTTGTCTTTCTGTCTGTCTGTCTGTATGTGTATGTGTCTTTATGTGTGGGTCTGTGTGTGTATGTGTCATTCTGTGTGTGTCGTTGTGTGTCTGTGTGTGTATCTGTGTCTGTCTGTCTGTGTGTGTGTTTGTCTGTTTCTGTGTCTGTGCGTGTGTGTCTGTCTGTATGTCTGTCTGTTTGTGTCTGTATGTCTTTGTCTTTCTGTATGTGTTTTGTTGTGTGTGTCTTGTCTTTCTGTGTGTGTGTTTGTGTGTCTGTTTGTGTCTGTCTTTCTGTATGTGTGTGTGGCTTTCTGTGTGTCTCTGTGTGTGTGTGTGTCCGTTTGTATCTGTCTGTCTTTCTGTTTGTGTGTGTTTGTGTGTGTGTGCGTGTGTCTGTTTGTATCTCTGTCTCTGTGTGTGTGTGTGTGTGTGTGTGTGTGTGTCTGTTTGTATCTCTGTCTGTGTGTGTGTGTGTGTGTGTGTGTGTGTGTGTGTGTGTGTGTCTGTCTGTTTTGTGTGTGGGTGTGTCTTTGTGTCTGTCTGTGTTTTTATCTGTGACTGTGTGTTTGTGTTTCTGTCTGTGTTTGTGTTTGTCTGTCTGTCTCTGTGTGTTTCTGTCTCTCTGTCTGTTTTTGTCCTTCTGTCTGTTTCTGTCTGTGTGTGTTTGTCTGTCTTTTATGCTTCTGTCTCTGTGTTTGTGTGTGTGTGTGTGTGTGTCTGTCTGTCTGTCTGTCTGTCTTTCTGTCGGTCTGTGTGTGTGTGTGTCTGTGTTTGTGTGTGTCTGTCTCTGTGTTTCTGCCCATGTGTTTGTGTCATTCTTTGTGTGCATCTGTGTCTGTCTGTGTTTGTTTTTGTATGTGTGTGTGTTTCTGTGTCTGTCTGTATTTGTGTGTGAGTATGTCTGTTTCTGTCTGTGTGTGTTTGTGTGTCTGTCTGTTTGTCTGTCTGTATACGTGTGTGTCTTTCTGTGTGTCTCTGTGTGTGTGTGTGTGTTTGTGTTTGTGTGTGTCTGTGTGTGTGTGTGTGTGTGTGTGTCCCTGTGTCTGTCTGTTTTGTGTGTGTCTTTGTGTCTGTCTTTGTTTTTATCTGTGACTGTCTGTTTGTGTGTCTGTGTGTGTTTCTGTCTGTGTTTGTGTGTGTCTGTCGGTCTCTGTGTGTTTCTGTCTCTCTGTCTGTTTTTGTCTTTGTGTGTGTTTGTCTGTGTGTGTGTGTCTTTCTGTATGTGTGTGTCTGTCTCTCTGTCTGTCTGTCTGTGTGTATTTGTGTCTGTCTGTGTGTTTCTGTCTGTGTGTGTTTGTGCGCATGTGTCTCTCTGTGTGTGTCTGTCTATTTGTTTGTGTCTGTCTGTCTGTTTGTGTCTGTCTATATGTTTGTGTCTGTCTATATGTTTGTGTCTGTCTATATGTTTGATTCTGTGTGTCTGTCTGTCTTTGTGTGTGTGTCTGTCTGTCTTTTATGTGGCTGTGTGTGTGTGTGTGTCTGTGTTTTTGTTTTTGTGTGTGTGTGTGTGTCTGTGTCTTCCTGTGTGTGTGTGTCTGTCTGTCTGTCTGTCTATGTGTGTGTGTGTCATTCTGTGTGTGCATCTGTGTCTGTCTGTTTTTGTTTTTGTCTGTGTTTGTGTCTGTGTGTGTTTGTGTGTGTGTCTGTCTGTCTGTCTGTCTTTCTGTGTGTCTGTGTTTGTCTGTGTGTCTGTGTGTTTCTGCCCATGTGTGTGTCTGTCTTTTATATGTCTGTGTTTGTTTTTGTGTCTGTCTGTATTTGTGTGTGAGTATGTCTTTGTTTCTGTCTCTGTGTGTGTGTGTGTCTGTCTGTCTGTCTTTCTGTCTGTCTGTGTGTGTGTCTGTGTTTGTCTGTGTGTGTGTCTGTCTGTTTGTGTCTGTCTATCTGTGTGTGTGTGTGTGTGTGTGTGTGTGTGTGTGCGCGTGTCTGGCTTTTTGTGTCTGTGTTTCTGTGTGTGTGTGTGTGTGTGTCATTCTGTGTGTGTTTCTGTGTCTGTGTGTGACTGTCTGTGTGTGTTTGTTTGTGTTTCTCTCTGTGTGTGTCTGTTTTTGTCTATCTGTGTGTGTGTGTCTGTCTGTTTGTGTGTCTGTGTGTGTTTGTGTCTCTCTCTGTGTGTGTCTGTTTTTGTCTATCTGTGTGTGTGTGTCTGTCTGTTTGTGTGTCTGTGTGTGTTTCTGTCTGTGTTTGTGTGTGTCTCTCTGTCTCTGTGTGTTTCTGTCTTTCTGTCTGTGTGTGTGTGTTTGTCTGTCTTTTATGCTTCTGTCTCTGTATTTGTTTGTGTGTCTGTCTTTTTTTGTCTTTCTCTGTATCTCTGTGTGTTTGTTTGTGTGTTTCTGTGTCTCTCTGTGTGTTTGTTTGTTTGTGTGTGTCTTTGTGTCTGACTGTCTGTGTGTGTCTGTTTGTTTGTGTGTGTCTGTCTCTCTCTCTGTCTGTCTGTTTGTATTTGTGTCTGTCTGTTTGTGTGTCTGTGTTTCTGTCTGTCTGTGTGTGTGTGTGCATGTGTGTGTCTGTCTGTTTGTGTGTGTGTATGTTTTTCTTTGTGTGTGTATGTCTTTCTGTATGTGTGTGTCTGTCTCTCTGTCTGTCTGTGTGTATTTGTGTGTCTGTGTGTTTCTGTCTGTGTGTGTGTGTGTGTGCGCATGTGTCTCTCTGTGTGTGTGTCTGTCTGTCTGTTTTTGTCTGTCTATATGTTTGTTTCTGTGTGTCTGTCTGTCTTTGTGTGTGTGTCTGTCTTTATGTGGCTGTGTGTGTGTGTGTGTGTGTGTGTGTGTGTGTGTCTGTGTCTTCCTGTGTGTGTGTGTGTGTCTGTCTGTCTGTCTGTGTGTGTTTCTGTCTGTGTGTGTGTGTGTGTGTCATTCTTTGTGTGCATCTGTGTCTGTCTGTTTTTGTTTTTGTCTGTGTCTGTCTGTGTCTGTGTGTGTGTCTGTCTGTCTGTCTTTCTGTCTGTCTATCTGTGTGTTTCTGTGTGTGTGTGTGTCTGTTTTTTGTGTGGCTGTGTGTGTCTGTGTTTGTTTGTGTGTCTGTCTGTGTGTGTGTCATTCTGTGTGTGTTTCTGTGTCTGTGTGTGACTGTCTGTCTGTGTTTGTTTGTGTTTCTCTCTGTTTGTTTGTGTGTGTATCTGTGTCTCTCTCCGTGTGTGTGTGTCTGTGTCTGTCTGTTTGTGTTTCTATTTATGTGTCTGTCTGTGTGTGTGTGTGTCTGTCTGTGTTTGTATTTCTGTCTGTGTGTGACTGTTTGTATGTCTGTCTGTCTGTCTCTGTGTGTGTCTGTATCTCTGTCTGTGTGTGTCTGTCTGTGTTTGTGTGTGTATGTGCGTGTGTGACTGTCTGTTTTTGACTGTTTTGGTGTTTGTGTCTGTCTGTCTGTTTTTGTCTGTCTATCTGTGTCTGTCTGTGTGTGCGTGTCTGTTTGTTTCTGTGTGCGTCTGTCTTTTTTGTGTCTTTGTTTGTTAGTGTGTGTGTGTGTCTGTCTGTGTGTGTATGTGTGTCTGTCTGTGTGTCTGTGTGCGTCTGTGTGTGTCTGTCTGTGTGTGTATGTGTATCTGTCTGTGTATCTGTGTGTGTATGTGTGTCTGTCTGTGTATCTGTGTGCGTCTGTGTGTTTCTGTCTGTGTATCTGTGTGTGTGTGTCTGTCTTTGTGTCTGTTTTGGTCTGTGTTTTTATCTGTGTGTGTCTGTTACTGTATGTGTTTGTGTCTGTGTATGGGTGTGTGTGTGTTTGTGTCTGTGTCTCTGTGTGTTTGTTTGTGTGTGTGTGAGTATTTGTGTCTGTGTTTGTTTGTTTGTGTGTGTGTGTCTTTGTGTCTGACTGTCTGTGTGTGTCTGTTTGTTTGTGTGTGTGTGTCTTTCTGTGTGTGTGTGTGTCTGTGTGTTTGTGTCTGTATGTCTTTCTGTATGTGTGTGTCTGTCTCTCTGTCTGTCTGTGTGTACTTGTGTCTGTCTGTTTGTGTGTCTGTGTGTTTCTGTCTGTGTGTGCTCATGTGTCTCTGTGTGTGTCTGTTTGTGTGTTTGTATGTCTTTCTGTGTGTGTGTGTGTCTGTCTCTCTCTCTGTCTGTCTGTGTGTATTTGTGTCTCTCTGTGTGTTTCTGTCTGTGTGTGTGTGTGTGTGTGTGTGTGTGCGCATGTGTCTGTCTGTCTGTTTGTGTCTGTCTGTCTGTTTGTGTCTGTCTATATGTTTGTTTCTGTGTGTCTGTCTGTCTTTGTGTGTTTGTCTGTCTTTTATGTGGCTGTGTGTGTGTGTCTGTATCTTCCTGTGTGTGTGTGTGTGTGTGTGTGTTTCTG
>NW_026266926.1:0-2500 GCF_025860055.1 Xyrauchen texanus | reverse complement strand
CTGGATGAATTCTAAGGCTTGACTGCTATTATGGATTGCTAGTACACTTCTGAAGTAGTACACCGTACACCAACATGTGTGTTTGTTTCAGTCCTGATGGCCGTTACGTGGCAGCCGGATCTGCAGACGGTGTTCTGTACATTTGGAACGTTCTCACAGGCAAACTAGAGAAAACTCTTGATAAGGGTCACAGGTGAGCCACACACATACACACACACACACGCTCAAACACACACACACACAGATACATACACACACAAACTCAAACACACGCACTCAAACACACACACGCACACATACTCAAACACACACACACTCAAACACACACATACTCAAACACACACGCACACACACACTCAAACACACACACACTCAAACACACACGCACACACAAACTCAAACACACGCACTCAAACACACACGCACACACACACTCAAACACACACACACTCAAACACACACGCACACACAAACTCAAACACACGCACTCAAACACACACACACACACACACACACTCAAACACACACACACACGCGCGCGCACACACACACACAGATACATACGCACACACACAGATACATACGCACACACACTCAAACACACGCACACACACACTCAAACACTCGCACACACACACTCAAACACGCACACACTCAAACACACACTCAAACACACACGCACACACACACGCACACACACTCAAACACACGCACACACTCAAACACACACACACGCACACACACACACTTACACGCACACACACACACAATCACACACTTGTCTGTTTGTGTGTGTGTGTCTGTCTGTCTGTGTGTGTGTGGCTGTGTCTGTCTCTGTGTGTGTGTGTCTGTCTGTCTGTTTGTGTCTGTCTGTGTGTGTGTGTGTGTGTGTGTGTGTGTGTGTGTGTGTGTGTGTGTGTGTGTGTGTGTGTGTGTGTGTGTGTGTCTGTCTGTCTGTTTGTGTCTGTGTGTGTGTCTGTCTGTGTGTGCGTGTCTATCTGTTTGTGTCTGTGTGTGTGTGTGTGTGTCTGTGTGTGTGTGTGTGTGTCTGTGTGTGTGTGTGTGTGTGTGTCTGTCTGTGTGTGTCTGTCTGTGTGTGTCTGTCTGTGTGTGTGTGTCTGTCTGTGTGTGTGTGTGTGTGTGTCTGTTTGTGTTTGTGTCTGTTTGTGTCTTTGTCTGTCTGTTTGTGTGTGTGTGTCTGTCTGTCTGTCTGTCTGTGTGTGTGTGTCTGTGTGTGTGTCTGTCTGTGTGTGTGTGTGTGTGTCTGTCTGTGTGTGTGTGTCTGTCTGTGTGTGTGTGTGTCTGTGTGTGTGTGTCTGTCTGTGTGTGTGTCTGTCTGTCTGTTTGTGTCTGTCTGTTTGTGTCTGTGTGTGTGTGTGTGTGTGTGTCTGTCTGTGTGTGTGTGTGTGTGTGTCTGTCTGTGTGTGTGTCTGTCTGTGTGTGTGTCTGTTTGTGTGTGTGTGTGTGTGTGTGTCTGTCTGTTTGTGTCTGTCTGTTTGTGTCTGTCTGTGTGTGTGTGTGTGTGTGTGTGTGTATGTCTGTCTGTGTGTGTGTGTGTGTGTGTCTGTCTGTGTGTGTGTGTGTGTGTGTTTGTGTCTGGCATCATCTAGTATTTTTATTGTGGTTTTTATAAGTAATGCGCACAGTAAACATACTGCGATAGCACGAGTACTATTCCAACAACCTACAACTACACAAGCTACACATGATCATAAACTAACTTCCTGTCTTTCTGCCCTTTGTTGTAGTTCTGCCATAAATTCAGTGTCCTGGTCTCCATCGGGTGCGTATGTGGCCAGCGTTGAGAAAGGCAGCAAGGCCGTGCTGTGGTCGGATATGTGATTGGCCGCTCTCTCTCTTGCCTCCGCTGTGATTGGCTGAGCACTGCACTGTTGTGATTGCACAAAACGAACTGTATAAAAAGAAAGTGAGCCCCGCCTCTCACATACCTCCAGTCGCTTGAACTACATTACCCATAATGCCATATGTTTGGAGATCTGTGGATGCAGGATGCCTTCTTCTGATTGGACTGTGCTGTATGCATAATATATACATTAATATTTACATCAACTTTCATGCACTTTTGTGAGACGATGAAGATGCAGAAAAGATTCAAGTTGTTCTTCAACTCTTAGGACTTCTTTTACCGCTGATTTAAAATGAGCGTGTTTGCGTTAGGAATGTTCTGCTGGTATCTTTGCATTTGCCTTACACAGATACAGGCCATTTAAACTGGGATAGTTCAATATAAAAATGCACGTTCTGCAATCATTTACTAACTCAAGATCCAAACCGGTTTGACTTATTTTACTTCCATGGAAAATATGTTGCAATGGTGGAAGTATGTAAGACTTGGTAAGTCAAACTTGTTTGGAACAACACGAGGGTGAGTAAATAATGACAGAATTTTCATTATTTGGGTAATTGTGTGTGTTTGTGTGTTTGACCTTGGTGAAGCTCAATAGATGGATTCTGTTGCAGTTCCAGGTACACTCGCTAG
>NW_026266925.1:0-16576 GCF_025860055.1 Xyrauchen texanus | reverse complement strand
GGCATGTAAACACAATCACTCCATTTTTTTCACTGATCTGTTGCTATTTTAATGATTTAAAAATCAAAGCACTGACCATTTAAAGTGTGAGCTTGTAGGCTACATTTTGAAATAGTTATAAACAGTCACAGCTATACAGTGTTATTATGTGCCTAGATAGTCTTTCAAATAAAATTGCTTGTGATATGCTTATGTAAATCACACAAAAAAACAGAAAAAAATCTTAAGAGAGAAGTGAAAGTGAAAGTAGAGATTTTCAAAGTGATTTTTCATTCAAAGTGATACAATTTCCACGCCATTTGTCCAAATCTTCTGAAACTTGGTGTACATGCCTCATTCCTCATGGGGAACAAAAAGCCTCAAGAACCCATAACTTCCGCCATGATGGATTTTCCCGCGACGCTGAAAATTTGCTAAAACCTACAAAACTCTTTCTTCTCCTGAACCGTGAGCTCCAATTGACTTGAAATTTGGTACACATGTGTAGAATGGACATCCTTGAAAACGCTACTTAGGAAAAATGAATACGATACAAAATGGCTGAAAGGGGCGTGTTTATGTAAATGTCCAAATTTTAACAATATATACGCGTCAATAAATCAAATGTAATTTTGACTGATGGTTTTTCAAACCTAACATGCTTCAAGATGACATCACTCTGAAGTACTGCGAAAGAATGGCTAACATTCGCCTCTAGGGGGCTTACAGGCCATGCCGAAATTCCCATTTTCTGGTCTAAAATGTTCTAATTTGGTACAATGGTACTACAGGCCAACAGGAACCCACAAACCAAGAATGGCCGACATTCGCCACTAGGGGGCTTAAAGGCCACGCCTAAAATTCCCGCTTTCTGGTCAAAATGTTCTAATTTGGTACATTGATACTACAGGCCAACAGGAACCCACAAACCAAGAATGGCCAACATTCACCCCTAGGGGCTTACAGGCCATGCCGAAATTCCCATTTTCTGGTCTAAAATGTTCTAATTTGGTACAATGGTACTACAGGCCAACAGGAACCCACAAACCAAGAATGGCCAACATTCGCCATTAGGGGCGCTACAGGTAATTCCAAAAGTCCCATTTTCTGGTCAAACATTTTCTAATTTGGTACATTGATTCTACAGGCCAACAGGAACCCACAAACCAAGAATGGCCCACATTCGCCTCTAGGGGGCTTACAGGCCACTCCAAAATTCCCATTTTCTGGTCAAATATTTTCTAATTTTGTACATTGATACTACAGGCCAACAGGAACCCACAAACCAAGAATGGCCCACATTTGCCCATAGGTGGCGCTACAGGCCACGTTCCAAAAAAATATTTTCAAAGTGATACCATTTCCACGCCATTTGTCCAATTCTTCTGAAACTTGGTGTACATGCCTCATTTCTCATTGGGAACAAAAAGCCTCAAGGATCCATAAGGTCCGTATGGATTTTCCTGTACATTGAAAATGTTTCGCTTAGGATTCAGACAGAAGACATGTTTTTTGAATTCCTTAATTGGGAGGGTTTATCCCCAACCATCTACTGATCAATTTTAAATGATTTGCCATTTTGAGGAGGAATCTGCGATTGCTGCTTGCAGCTATATTTATTATTATTATTATTATTATTATTATTATTATTATTATTCTTCTCCTTGAGCCCCAATAGCTCAAAAAGTCACTGGTCAAAAATTTTCTAAATTGGCACATTGATACTCCATGCCAACGGGTACCCCCAAACCAAGAATGGTCAACATTCGCCCATAGGTGGCGCTACAGGCCACGCCCAAAAACAAAAATTCAAAGTGATATAATTTCCACCCCATTTGTCCAAATCTTCTGAAACTTTGTAAACATGCCTCATTTCTCATGGGGAACAAAAAGCCTCAAGGACCCATACTTCTGCCATTATGGATTTTCCTGTACAGTGAAAATTTTGGAAAACCTACAAAACTCTTCTTCTCCTGAACCTCAGCTCCAATTGACTTGGAATTTGGCACACGTGTGTAGTATGTATGTCTTTCCAAACGCTACTTAGCAAAAAATGAATACAATACAAAATGGCTGAAATGGACGTGTTTATGTAAATGTACACACAAAAGATGATCAAAATTTTTAAAATCCCATTGATTTACAATGGCTGAGCAAAAGTGCTCCTCTACTGGACAAATATGGTCCACATGTAAAATCCCATTCACTTACATTGGCTGAGCAAAGAGGCTCCTCTACTGGAGTAACTCTGTCTACCACATGCAGCTCTTCTGTAGCAATCTCTAATGAAGCATTTCGGTCTCCTAGTGGGTGGAGCTCCAGACTTAGACTACAGAAGACATTTTATGCCTGCATGGAGGTATGTCAAATCAATTGTGTGTCTTAATGCTTTCCAGTTTGAACATTCAAGCCTATTTTACACTATTCAACTCAACAAAGGCAAAACAACTCAAATAAATGTTTTCGAAAGCAGTTTGTGTGACACAGCGAAGCGAAGCCGCAAGCTGCCTAACGCTCGCGACGCCGATGAGAGTTCGCTTCCTTCTTATGCTTCAACGGACAATTTCATACACCAAAATACATGATATATTGGGGTGTCTGCTATATCTCAAGTGAACAAACAGTTGATAAAGAAATCGGGTATCAATATATTGAATTATGAATTATTGAAGGGTCTAGTGATGCCGCTGTGATGTCCTGTTAGATTTTTCTCTATCGAGACAGCTGCTAACGTATCAAAACTTCCGAAAGTATGATGTTGTTTAATTGTCTCTGACAACACGCAATCCTCGAGGCGCAGATCATTTTTGCTCGCGATCTTCACGGAAGGTTTGTTGGTTGTGTACAATGGTTGCCTGCTTGAACATTCAGCCATTTTACACTATTCAACTCAACAAAGGCAAAACAACTCAAATAAATGTTTTCGAAAGCAGTTTGTGTGACACAGCGAAGCGAGCCGCTGCCGCGACTAACGCCGCGACGCCGATGAGAGTTCGCCACAGCTTCATGCGCTTGAACGACAATTTCATACACCAAAATACATGATATATTGGGGTGTCTGTTATGTATCAAGTGAACAAACAGTTGATAAAGAAATTGGGTATCAATATATTTAATTATGAATTATTGTGAACAACACGGATGCCGCTGTGGTGTCCTGTTAAGATTTTTCTCTCAAACAGCTGCTAACAGCTTAAACAAAATACTGCGCTATTTTTGCACATACAGATACATTTAATACATCGCCACAAACTATGAAAGTTGTACTTTTATTTGTTGTAAAATAAAGAAAATAAACCGTGTGCTCTTTGTCTAAGCTTAATATCTTTCTGAAACACGCCACAAAAACTTACACAAACATGAAACATATGTCTAAAGAAAGTAGGGATGGGCTGATCAATCCTAACGTATCAAAACTTCCGAGAATGATGTTGTTTAATTGTCTCTGACAACACGCAAAACCGCGAGGCGTAGATCATTTTTGCTCGCGATCATCATGAAGGTTTGTCGGTTGTATACAATGTTTGCCTGTTTGAACATTCAAGCCATTTTACACTATTCAACTCAACAAATGTCAAAACAACTCAAATACATGTTTGCGAAGCTGTTTGTGTGACACAGCGAGTCGCTGCCGCCTAACTCACGCGACTGATGTCTTTCGCTGCTGCTTAGTGCCTGAACGGACAATTTCATACAACAGAGTGTCAAAATACATGATATATTGAGGAGTCTGTTATGTCTCAAGTGAACAAACAGTTGAGAAAGAAATCTGAATAATTATATTTTATTCTGGCATTATTCCAGATGACGCCCTGCTATATTTTTCTCTCAAACAGCTGAAACAACTTAAACAAAATACTGCGCCATTTTTGCCCATACAGAAACATGCAAGACATCATTACTTAACTATGAAATGTGTACTTTTATTTGTGTACACTTACAATAACAACAAAACCTTGTGCTTTTGTAAAATAAATAAACAGGGTGCTCAGTCTCTGTCTTCGCGATTATTTTTCTGAAACACGCCACAAAATTCAAGTGAACAAAATCAACCATTCACTGTAGTCTGTATTTTATCATCTCACAATGAATACAAATGCAACAAGCATGGCACAAAACGAAAATAATGATACTTCTCAGTTCTCAAAAGATTAAACTGAACTGTGCCTTAAGTATCGTGATCATGCGATAAAAGCCTCTTAAAGAGACAGTAACAATTTAGCCTTCGCCCTGAACATAGACATTCCCAAGTAATTGAGAAGTACAAATGGTATTATTTTAAGTTTTTTTATTTCTCTCTTACCTTGTAAAATGCCACGTTTTTGAATGGCATGTAAACACAATCACTCCATTTTTTTCACTGGATCTGTTGCTATTTTAATGATTTAAAAATCAAAGCACTGACCATTTAAAGTGTGAGCTTGTAGGCTACATTTTGAAATAGTTATAAACAGTCACAGCTATACAGTGTTATTATGTGCCTAGATAGTCTTTCAAATAAAATTGCTTGTGATATGCTTATGTAAATCACACAAAAAAAACAGAAAAAAATCTTAAGAGAGAAGTGAAAGTGAAAGTAGAGATTTTCAAAGTGATTTTTCATTCAAAGTGATACAATTTCCACGCCATTTGTCTAAATCTTCTGAAACTTGGTGTACATGCCTCATTCCTCATGGGGAACAAAAAGCCTTAAGGACCCATAACTTTCACCATGATGGATTTTCCCAGACGCTGAAAATTTGCTAAAACCTAAAAATACTCTTTCTTCTCCTGAACCGTGAGCTCCAATTGACTTGAAATTTGGTACACATTTGTAGAATGGACATCCTTGAAAACATTACTTAGGAAAAATGAATGTGATACAAAATGTCTGAAAGGGGCGTGTTTATGTAAATGTCCAAATTTTAACAATATATACCTGTCAATAAATCAAATGTAATTTTGACTGATGGTTTTTCAAACCTAACATGCTTCAAGATGACATCACTCTGAAGTACTGCGAAAGAATGGTTTACATTCTGCCTTAGGGGGCTTACAGGCCATGTCGAAATTCCCATTTTCTGGTCTAAAATGTTCTAATTTGGTACAATGGTACTACAGGCCAACAGGAACCCACAAACCAAGAATGGCCGACATTCGCCACTAGGGGGCTTAAAGGCCACGCCTAAAATTCCCGCTTTCTGGTCAAATTTTTTTTAATTTGGTACATTGATACTACAGGCAGACAGGAACCCACAAACCAAGAATGGACAACATTCACCCCTAGGGGCGCTTACAGGCCATGCCAAAATTCCCATTTTCTGGTCAAAAATGTTCTAATTTGGTACACTGATACTACATGCCAACAGGAACCCACAAACCACTTAATGGCCAACATTCGCCATTAGGGGGCTTACAGGTAATTCCAAAAATCCCATTTTCTGGTCAAACATTTTCTAATTTGGTGTATTGATTCTACAGGCCTACAGGAACCCACAAACCAAGAAAGGCTCCACATTCGCCTCTAGGGGGCTTACAGGCCACTCCAAAATTCCCATTTTCTGGTCAAATATTTTCTAATTTTGTACATTTATACTACAGGCCAACAGGAACCCACAAACCAAGAATGACCAACATTTGCCCATAGGTGGCGCTTACAGGCCACGCTCCAAATTTTTTTTTTCAAAATGATATAATATCCACCCCATTTGTCCAATTCTTCTGAAACTTGGTGTACATGCCGCATTTCTCATTGGGAACAAAAAGCCTCAAGGATCCATAAGGTCCGTATGGATTTTCCTGTACATTGAAAATGTTTTGTTTAGGAATCAGACTAAGACATGTTTTTTGAATTCCTTAATTGGGAGGGTTTATCCCCAACCATCTACTGATCAATTTTAAATGATTTGCCATTTTGAGGAGGAATCATGCGATTGCTGCTTGCAGCTATATTTATTATTATTATTATTATTATTATTATTATTATTCTTCTCCTTGAGCCCCAATAGCTCAAAAAGTCACTGGTCAAAAATTTTCTAAATTGGCACATTGATACTCCATGCCAACGGGTACCCCTAAACCAAGAATGGCCCACATTCGCCCATAGGTGGCGCTTACAGGCCACGCCCAAAAAACAAAATTCAAAGTGATACAATTTCCACGCCATTTGTCCAAATCTTCTGAAATTTGGTGTACATGCCTCATTCCTCATGGGGAACAAAAAGCCTCAAGAACCCATAACTTCCGCCATGATGGATTTTCCCAGCACGCTGAAAATTTGCTAAAACCTACAAAACTCTTTCTTCTCCTGAACCGTGAGCTCCAATTGACTTGAAATTTGGTACACATGTGTAGAATGGACATCCTTGAAAACGCTATTTAGGAAAAATGAATACGATACAAAATGGCTGAAAGGGGCGTGTTTATGTAAATGTCCAAATTTTAACAATATATACGTGTCAATAAATCAAATGTAATTTTGACTGATGGTTTTTCAAACCTAACATGCTTAAAGATGACATCACTCTGAAGTACTGTGCAAAGAATGGCCATGCCAAAATTCCCATTTTCTGGTCAAAAATGTTCTAATTTGGTAAATTAATAGTACAGGCCAACAGGAATCCACAAACCAAGAATGACCGACATACGCCACTAGGGGCACTACAGGACAAGCTAAAATTCCCATTTTCTGGTCAAAATGTTCTAATTCGCACAAGAATAGTACAGGCCAACAGGAATCCACAAACCAAGAATGACCGACATTCGCCACTAGGGGCACTACAGGACAAGCCAAAATTCCCATTTTCTGGTCAAAAATTTTCTAATTTGGTACTTTGATACTACAGGCCAACAGGAACCCACATACCAAGTGTGGCCCACATTCGCTCTTAGGGGCTTACAGGCTACTCCAAAATTTCGCTTTCTGGTCAAAAACGCTCTAATTTGGTACATTGATACTGCAGGTCAACAGGAACCCTCAAACCAAGAATGGCTAACATTCGCCTTAGGGGGCACTACAGGCCATGCCGAAATTCCCATTTTCTGGTCAAAATGTTCTAATTTGGTACATTAATAGTACAGGCCAAAAGGAATCCACAAACCAAGAATGACCGACATTCACCACTAGGTGGCTTAGAGGCCGCTCAAATTCCCATTTTCTGGTCAAAAAGTTATAATTTGGTACATTGATACTACAGGCCAACAGGAACCCACAAACCAAGTATGGCCCACATTCGCCATTAGGGGGCTTACAGGCCACTCCCAAAATTTCGCTTTCTGGTCAAAAATTTTCTAATATGGTACATTGATACTACTGGCCAACAGGAACCCACAAACAAAGAATGGCTAACATTCGCCCTTAGGGGGCACTAGAGGCCACTCAAATTCCCATTTTATGGTCAAAAATGTTCTAATTTGGTACATTGATACTACAGGTCAACAGGAACCCTCAAACCAAGAATGGCTAACATTCACCCCTAGGGGGCTTACAGGTAATTCCTAAAAGTCCCATTTTCTGGTCAAATATTTTCTAATTATGTACATTGATACTACAGGCCAACAGGAACCCACAAACCAAGAATGACCCACTATTTGCCCATAGGAGGCGCTACAGGCCACGCTTCCAAAAAAATATTTTCAAAGTGATACCATTTCCACGCCATTTAACCAATTCTTTTGAATCTTGGTGTACATGCCTCATTTCTCATTGGGAACAAAACGCTTCAAGGATCCATAAGGTATGATGGATTTTCCTGTAGACTGAAAATGTTTCGCTTAGGATTCAGACAGAAATACATGTTTTTTGGATTCATCCATTGAGAGGGTTTAACCCCAACCCTCTACTGATCAATTTGAAATGATTTGCCATTTTGAGGAGGAATCTGCATTGCTGCTTGCAGCTATATTATATTATTATTATTATTATTATTATTACTTCTCCTTGAGCCCCAATAGCTCAAAAAGTCACTGGTCAAAATTTTCTAAATTGGCACATTGATACTCCATGCCAACGGGTACCCCTAAACCAAGAATGGCCCACATTCGCCCATAGGTGGCGCTTACAGGCCACGCCCAAAAAACAAAATTCAAAGTGATACAATTTCACGCCATTTGTCCAAATCTTCTGAAATTTGGTGTACATGCCTCATTCCTCATGGGGAACAAAAAGCCTCAAGAACCCATAACTTCCTGCCATGATGGATTTTCCCAGACGCTGAAAATTTGCATAAAACCTACAAAACTCTTTCTTCTCCTGAACCGTAGCTCCAATTGACTTGAAATTTGGTACACATGTGTAGAATGGACATCCTTGAAAACGCTACTTAGGAAAAATGAATACGATACAAAATGGCTGAAAGGGGCGTGTTTATGTAAATGTCCAAATTTTAACAATATATACGTGTCAATAAATCAAATGTAATTTTGACTGATGGTTTTTCAAACCTAACATGCTTAAAGATGACATCACTCTGAAGTACTGTGCAAAGAATGGCCATGCCAAAATTCCCATTTTCTGGTCAAAAATGTTCTAATTTGGTAAATTAATAGTACAGGCCAACAGGAATCCACAAACCAAGAATGACCGACATACGCCAATTAGGGGCACTACAGGACAAGCCAAAATTCCCATTTTCTGGTCAAAAATGTTCTAATTCGTACAAGAATAGTACAGGCCAACAGGAATCCACAAACCAAGAATGACCGACATTCGCCACTTAGGGGCACTACAGGACAAGCCAAAATTCCCATTTTCTGGTCAAAAATTTTCTAATTTGGTACTTTGATACTACAGGCCAACAGGAACCCACATACCAAGTGTGGCCTACATTCGCCTCTTAGGGGGCTTACAGGCTACTCCAAAATTTCGCTTTCTGGTCAAAAACGCTCTAATTTGGTACATTGATACTGCAGGTCAACAGGAACCCTCAAACCAAGAATGGCTAACATTCGCCCTTAGGGGCACTACAGGCCATGCCGAAATTCCCATTTTCTGGTCAAAAATGTTCTAATTTGGTACATTAATAGTACAGGCCAAAAGGAATCCACAAACCAAGAATGACCGACATTCACCACTAGGTGGCGCTTAGAGGCCGTCTAAATTCCCATTTTCTGGTCAAAAAGTTATAATTTGGTACATTGATACTACAGGCCAACAGGAACCCACAAACCAAGTATGGCCCACATTCGCCATTAGGGGGCTTACAGGCCACTCCCAAAATTTCGTTTTCTGGTCAAAAATTTTCTAATATGGTACATTGATACTACTGGCCAACAGGAACCCACAAACAAAGAATGGCTAACATTCACCCTTAGGGGCACTAGAGGCCACCTAAATTCCCATTTTATGGTCAAAAATGTTCTAATTTGGTACATTGATACTACAGGTCAACAGGAACCCTCAAACCAAGAATGGCCAACATTCACCCCTAGGGGGCTTACAGGTAATTCCCAAAAGTCCCATTTTCTGGTCAAATATTTTCTAATTATGTACATTGATACTACAGGCCAACAGGAACCCACAAACCAAGAATGACCCACATTTGCCCATAGGAGGCGCTACAGGCCACGTCCCAAAAAATATTTTCAAAGTGATACCATTTCCACGCCATTTAACCAATTCTTTTGAATCTTGGTGTACATGCCTCATTTCTCATTGGGAACAAAAAGCTTCAAGGATCCATAAGGTATGATGGATTTTCCTGTAGACTGAAAATGTTTCGCTTAGGATTCAGACAGAAATACATGTTTTTTGGATTCATCCATTGAGAGGGTTTAACCCCAACCCTCTACTGATCAATTTGAAATGATTTGCCATTTTGAGGAGGAATCACGATTGCTGCTTGCAGCTATATTTATTATTATTATTATTATTATTCTTCTCCTTGAGCCCCAATAGCTCAAAAAGTCACTGGTCAAAATTTTCTAAATTGGCACATTGATACTCCATGCCAACGGGTACCCCCAAACCAAGAATGGCCCACATTCGCCCATAGGTGGCGCTTACAGGCCACGCCCAAAAAACAAAATTCAAAGTGATACAATTTCACGCCATTTGTCCAAATCTTCTGAAATTTGGTGTACATGCCTCATTCCTCATGGGGAACAAAAAGCCTCAAGAACCCATAACTTCCGCCATGATGGATTTTCCCAGACGCTGAAAATTTGCTAAAACCTACAAAACTCTTTCTTCTCCTGAACCGTGAGCTCCAATTGACTTGAAATTTGGTACACATGTGTAGAATGGACATCCTTGAAAACGCTACTTAGGAAAAATGAATACGATACAAAATGGCTGAAAGGGGCGTGTTTATGTAAATGTCCAAATTTTAACAATATATACGTGTCAATAAATCAAATGTAATTTTGACTGATGGTTTTTCAAACCTAACATGCTTAAAGATGACATCACTCTGAAGTACTGTGCAAAGAATGGCCATGCCAAAATTCCCATTTTCTGGTCAAAAATGTTCTAATTTGGTAAATTAATAGTACAGGCCAACAGGAATCCACAAACCAAGAATGACCGACATACGCCACTAGGGGCACTACAGGACAAGCCAAAATTCCCATTTTCTGGTCAAAATGTTCTAATTCGGTACAAGAATAGTACAGGCCAACAGGAATCCACAAACCAAGAATGACCGACATTCGCCACTAGGGGGCACTACAGGACAAGCCAAAATTCCCATTTTCTGGTCAAAAATTTTCTAATTTGGTACTTTGATACTACAGGCCAACAGGAACCCACATACCAAGTGTGGCCCACATTCGCTCTTAGGGGGCTTACAGGCTACTCCAAAATTTCGCTTTCTGGTCAAAAACGCTCTAATTTGGTACATTGATACTGCAGGTCAACAGGAACCCTCAAACCAAGAATGGCTAACATTCGCCTCTAGGGGCACTACAGGCCATGCCGAAATTCCCATTTTCTGGTCAAAATGTTCTAATTTGGTACATTAATAGTACAGGCCAAAAGGAATCCACAAACCAAGAATGACCGACATTCACCACTAGGTGGGCTTAGAGGCCAGCCGAAATTCCCATTTTCTGGTCAAAAAGTTATAATTTGGTACATTGATACTACAGGCCAACAGGAACCCACAAACCAAGTATGGCCCACATTCGCCATTAGGGGGCTTACAGGCCACTCCCAAAATTTCGTTTTCTGGTCAAAAATTTTCTAATATGGTACATTGATACTACTGGCCAACAGGAACCCACAAACAAAGAATGGCTAACATTCGCCTTAGGGGCACTAGAGGCCACTCCAAATTCCCATTTTATGGTCAAAAATGTTCTAATTTGGTACATTGATACTACAGGTCAACAGGAACCCTCAAACCAAGAATGGCTAACATTCACCCCTAGGGGCTTACAGGTAATTCCCAAAAGTCCCATTTTCTGGTCAAATATTTTCTAATTATGTACATTGATACTACAGGCCAACAGGAACCCACAAACCAAGAATGACCCACATTTGCCCATAGGAGGCGCTACAGGCCACGTTCCCAAAAAATATTTTCAAAGTGATACCATTTCCACGCCATTTAACCAATTCTTTTGAATCTTGGTGTACATGCCTCATTTCTCATTGGGAACAAAAAGCCTCAAGGATCCATAAGGTATGATGGATTTTCCTGTAGACTGAAAATGTTTCGTTTAGGATTCAGACAGAAATACATGTTTTTTGAATTCATCCATTGAGAGGGTTTAACCCCAACCCTCTACTGATCAATTTTAAATGATTTGCCATTTTGAGGAGGAATCAGCATTGCTGCTTGCAGCTATATTTATTATTATTATTATTCTTCTCCTTGAGCCCCAATAGCTCAAAAAGTCACTGGTCAAAAGTTTTCTAAATTGGCACATTGATAGTCCATGCCAACGGGTACCCCCAAACCAAGAATGGTCAACATTCGCCCATAGGTGGCGCTTACAGGCCACGCCCAAAAAACAAAATTCAAAGTGATACCATTTCCACGCCATTTGTCCAAATCTTCTGAAACTTGGTGTACATGCCTCATTTCTCATGGGGAACAAAAAGCCTCAAGAACCCATAACTTCCGCCATGATGGATTTTTCCAGACGCTGAAAATTTGCTAAAACCTACAAAACTCTTTCTTCTCCTGAACCGTGAGCTCCAATTGACTTGAAATTTGGTACACATGTGTAGAATTGAAGTCTTTGAAAACGCTACTTAGGAAAAATGAATACTGATACAAAATGGCTGAAAGGGGCGTGTTTATGTAAATGTCCAAATTTTAACAATATATACGTGTCAATAAATCAAATGTAATTTTGACTGATGGTTTTTCAAACCTAACATGCTTCAAGATGACATCACTCTGAAGTACTGCGCAAAGAATGGCTAACATTCAGCCTCTAGGGGGCTTACAGGCCATGCCGAAATTCCCATTTTCTGGTCTAAAATGTTCTAATTTGGTACAATGGTACTACAGGCCAACAGGAACCCACAAACCAAGAATGGCCGACATTCGCCACTAGGGGGCTTAAAGGCCACGCCTAAAATTCCCGCTTTCTGGTCAAAAATGTTCTAATTTGGTACATTGATACTACAGGCCAACAGGAACCCACAAACCAAGAATGGCCAACATTCACCCCTAGGGGGCTTACAGGCCATGCCGAAATTCCCATTTTCTGGTCTAAAATGTTCTAATTTGGTACAATGGTACTACAGGCCAACAGGAACCCACAAACCAAGAATGGCCAACATTCGCCATTAGGGGCGCTTACAGGTAATTCCCAAAAGTCCCATTTTCTGGTCAAACATTTTCTAATTTGGTACATTGATTCTACAGGCCAAAAGGAACCCACAAACCAAGAATGGCTCACATTCGCCCCTAGGGGGCTTACAGGCCACTCCAAAATTCCCATTTTCTGGTCAAATATTTTCTAATTTTGTACATTGATACTACAGGCCAACAGGAACCCACAAACCAAGAATGGCCCACATTCGACCATAGGTGGCGCTACAGGCCACGCTCCAAAAAAATATTTTCAAAGTGATACCATTTCCACGCCATTTGTCCAATTCTTCTGAAACTTGGTGTACATGCCTCATTTCTCATTGGGAACAAAAAGCCTCAAGGATCCATAAGGTCCAGTATGGATTTTCCTGTACATTGAAAATGTTTCGCTTAGGATTCAGACAAAGACATGTTTTTTGAATTCCTTAATTGGGAGGGTTTATCCCCAACCATCTACTGATCAATTTTAAATGATTTGCCATTTTGAGGAGGAATCTGCATTGCTGCTTGCAGCTATATTTATTATTATTATTATTATTCTTCTCCTTGAGCCCCAATAGCTCAAAAAGTCACTGGTCAAAATTTTCTAAATTGGCACATTGATACTCCATGCCAACGGGTACCCCCAAACCAAGAATGGCCCACATTCGCCCATAGGTGGCTTACAGGCCACGCCCAAAAAACAAAATTCAAAGTGATACAATTTCCACGCCATTTGTCCAAATCTTCTGAAATTTGGTGTACATGCCTCATTCCTCATGGGGAACAAAAAGCCTCAAGAACCCATAACTTCCGCCATGATGGATTTTCCCGTGACGCTGAAAATTTGCTAAAACCTACAAAACTCTTCTTCTCCTGAACCGTGAGCTCCAATTGACTTGAAATTTGGTACACATGTGTAGAATGGACATCCTTGAAAACGCTACTTAGGAAAAATGAATACGATACAAAATGGCTGAAAGGGGCGTGTTTATGTAAATGTCCAAATTTTAACAATATATACGTGTCAATAAATCAAATGTAATTTTGACTGATGGTTTTTCAAACCTAACATGCTTCAAGATGACATCACTCTGAAATACTATGCAAAGAATGGCTAACATTCAGCCTCTAGGGGGCTTACAGGCCATGCCGAAATTCCCATTTTCTGGTCTAAAATGTTCTAATTTGGTACAATGGTACTACAGGCCAACAGGAACCCACAAACCAAGAATGGCCAACATTCGCCACTAGGGGGCTTAAAGGCCACGCCAAAATTCCCGCTTTCTGGTCAAAAATGTTCTAATTTGGTACATTGATACTACATGCCAACAGGAACCCACAAACCAAGAATGGCCAACATTCAGCCCCTAGGGGGCTTACAGGCCACTCCAAATTTCCCATTTTCTGGTCAAACATTTTCTAATTTGGTACATTGATTCCATAGGCCAACAGGAACCCACAAACCAAGAATGGCCCACATTCAGCCTCTAGGGGCGCTTACAGGCCACTCCAAAATTCCCATTTTCTGGTCAAATATTTTCTAATTTTGTACATTGATACTACAGGCCAACAGGAACCCACAAACCAAGAATGGCCCACATTCGACCATAGGTGGCGCTTACAGGCCACGTCCCAAAAAAATATTTTCAAAGTGATACCATTTCCACGCCATTTGTCCAATTCTTCTGAAACTTGGTGTACATGCCTCATTTCTCATTGGGAACAAAAAAGCCTCAAGGATCCATAAGGTCCGGTATGGATTTTCCTGTACATTGAAAATGTTTCGCTTAGGATTCAGACAAAGACATGTTTTTTGAATTCCTTAATTGGGAGGGTTTATCCCCAACCATCTACTGATCAATTTTAAATGATTTGCCATTTTGAGGAGGAATCCGCATTGCTGCTTGCAGCTATATTTATTATTATTATTATTATTATTATTATTCTCCTTGAGCCCCAATAGCTCAAAAAGTCACTGGTCAAAAGTTTTCTAAATTGGCACATTGATAGTCCATGCCAACGGGTACCCCCAAACCAAGAATGGTCAACATTCGCCCATAGGTGGCGCTACAGGCCACGCCCAAAAAACAAAATTCAAAGTGATACCATTTCCACGCCATTTGTCCAAATCTTCTGAAACTTGGTGTACATGCCTCATTTCTCATGGGGAACAAAAAGCCTCAAGAACCCATAACTTCCGCCATGATGGATTTTTCCAGACGCTGAAAATTTGCTAAAACCTACAAAACTCTTTCTTCTCCTGAACCGTGAGCTCCAATTGACTTGAAATTTGGTACACATGTGTAGAATTGAAGTCTTTGAAAACGCTACTTAGGAAAAATGAATACGATACAAAATGGCTGAAAGGGGCGTGTTTATGTAAATGTCCAAATTTTAACAATATATACGTGTCAATAAATCAAATGTAATTTTGACTGATGGTTTTTCAAACCTAACATGCTTCAAGATGACATCACTCTGAAGTACTGCGCAAAGAATGGCTAACATTCAGCCTCTAGGGGGCTTACAGGCCATGCCGAAATTCCCATTTTCTGGTCTAAAATGTTCTAATTTGGTACAATGGTACTACAGGCCAACAGGAACCCACAAACCAAGAATGGCCGACATTCGCCACTAGGGGGCTTAAAGGCCACGCCAAAATTCCCGTTTTCTGGTCAAAAATGTTCTAATTTGGTACATTGATACTACAGGCCAACAGGAACCCACAAACCAAGAATGGCCAACATTCACCCCTAGGGGGCTTACAGGCCATGCCGATATTCCCATTTTCTGGTCTAAAATGTTCTAATTTGGTACAATGGTACTACAGGCCAACAGGAACCCACAAACCAAGAATGGCCAACATTCGCCATTAGGGGGCTTACAGGTAATTCCTAAAAGTCCCATTTTCTGGTCAAACATTTTCTAATTTGGTACATTGATTCTACAGGCCAAAAGGAACCCACAAACCAAGAATGGCTCACATTCGCCTCTAGGGGGCTTACAGGCCACTCCAAAATTCCCATTTTCTGGTCAAATATTTTCTAATTTTGTACATTGATACTACAGGCCAACAGGAACTCACAAACCAAGAATGGCCCACATTCGACCATAGGTGGTGCTACAGGCCACGCCCCAAAAAAATATTTTCAAAGTGATACCATTTCCACGCCATTTAACGAATTCTTCTGAAACTTGGTGTACATCCCAGATAGCAAAATTTGTGCGGCCCACCTCTGGGCCGTACCCTTGCTTCAATTCTGGCCCGCTGCTGGCTGGGTCCCCGGCCCAAAACTGGCCCACTCACTGAAAACTGATACAAATAATTTGCTCTGGCCCAGATCTGGCCCACACTCTGTAATATGACTATTATTGTGACTTTTGGCCCAGATCTGGCCCACACACTGTAATATGACTATTATTGTGACTTTTGGCCCAGATCTGGCCCACACACTGTAATATGACTATTATTGTGACTTTTGGCCCAGATCTGGCCCACACACTGTAAAATTACTATTATTTATTTATTTGGCCCAGATCTGGCCCATATACTGTAAAACTGATCTGGCTGAGTGTCAGCTGAGTGTCAGCTGAGTGTCGGTTGGTCCCCGGGCCAAATGTGGCCCATACCAGAAACTTCCAAATGTACTTGTAAAATAAACACAAATTCAAAACTGGTTATCCATTATAATTTTTTTTATTTGCAGTTAACAAAAATAATGCAAACAACATAAAAACTGATTTTTAAAGAAACTGATTTAAAACAACAACATTAAAGGATTAGTTCACCTCAAAATGAAAATGTCCTGATAATTTACTCACCCCAATGCCATCCAAGATGTTCATGTCTTTCTTTCTTCAGTGGAAAA
>NW_026266924.1:0-16600 GCF_025860055.1 Xyrauchen texanus | reverse complement strand
GAGAAGTGGTGAGAAACAGATCAATAATTAAGTCATTTTTTACTATAAATCTCTACTTTCACTTTCACAAGCGCTCTTCTCTCTTAACTCTTTCTCCGCCAAACACGGAATTTTCCGTGTTTTATGAAAAAAAACGCTTCCCCGCCAAACACGGAATTTTCCGGGTTTCCGAGTTTTAGGTGTTATACGGTAAGGAAGACCCCTGCGCATGTTTTGAAAGAGTACGCAACTCTTTGATCAAAGAAACAGACTGTGATCGTCTCAAACATGAAGAAGTGGAGTATTGAGAAGCTCAAAATATCAGACATAAACATGCCTTTTTCTCAGCTTTTTGTCTGAAATGTTGTTTTTTGACAAAACCTACCTCTGTTCAAGTCGCAATAAAAAAAGAACAAATGAAGATAAAATAAAATCGTTTTTTTTGCCTAAAAGCAGAGGCTCAGATCTTTATTGTGATATATAGCATCATCATATATTCATGGAAGAAAATATTCTGCGGGCCATTAAAATTTAGCGAAAATCGTCAAAAACCCTGGCGGTGGCTGGCAACTTTTTTTTTAAAACGCTGGCGGGGAAAGAGTTAAGAGTTCTTTTTCTTTTTTTTTTTCTTTTTTTTGTGATTTACATAAGCATATCACCCCTCCTGTGCAGGGTGGACAATTTATAGTAAAAAATAAATAAAAATACTCTATATACTACATATATTGATCTTTTTCACACCCACACCTATAATATCCCTTCTGAAAGTATGGATTAAACCACTGGAGTGTTATGGTTTACTTTTTATGTTGCATTTATGTGATTTTTGTTGATGTGAGTTCTGATCACCATTCAAGTGCATTGAAAGCACCAACAGGGCTGAGAAAGAAAGAAATACACATCTGGGATAGAAAGAGGGTGAGTAAATGATGAGAGAAATATCTATTTGGGGTAAACTAATTTTATTTGAAAGACTATCTAGGCACATAATAACACTGCATAGCTGTGACGGTTTATAACTATTTCAAAATGTAAAAGCTCACACTATAAATGGTCAGTGCTTTGATTTTTAAATCATTAAAATAGCAACAGATCCAGTGAAAAAAAATGGAGATTGAGTGATTATTTTTACATTTTACATGCCATTCAAAAACGTGGCATTCTACCACGTAAGAGAGAAATAAATAAAACTTAAAATAATACCATTTGTACTTTTCAATTACTTCGGATGTCAATGCACTGGGCGAAGTCTAAATTGTTACTGTCTCTTTAAGAGGCTTTTATCGCATGATACGATATTCAAGGCACAGTCCAGTTTAATCTTTTGAGAACTGTAAAGTATCATTATTTACCTTCTGTGCGTGCTTGTTGCATCTGTATTCATTTCAGAGATTATGGGTGTGAGGTGATAAAATACAGACTGCGTGAATTTTGTGACGTGTTTCAGAAAGATTATCGTGAAGACAGACAGCACCCTGTTTATTTTCTTTATTTTACAAAAGCACAAGGTTTTGTTGTTATTGTAATTGTACACAAATAAAAGGACACATTTCATAGTTCGTAATGATGTCTCGCGATGTTTCTGTATGGGCAAAAATGACTCAGTATTTTATTTAAGTTGTTTACGCAGTTTCGAGAGAAACATCTAACAGGATGTCACCTGGAATAATGCCAGAATTCAATATAATTATACAAGATTTCTTTCTCAACTGTTTGTTCACTTGACATAACAGGCTCCTCAATATATCATGTATTTTTACAATTCGTTGTATGAAATTGTCCGTTCAGACGCAAGCAGCAGCGAAAGCGAAGTCTCATCGGCGTGCGTGCGTGTGTCACGGCTCACTGTGTCACACAAACAGCTCGCAAACATGTATTTGAGTTGTTTTCACATTTGTTGAGTTGAATAGTGTAAAATTGCTTAAATGTTCAAACAGGCAAACATTGTATACAACCGACAAACCTTCGTGAAGACATATGTTTCATGTACGTTTCTGTTACCGATTATTTTTCTGAAACACGTCATAAAAACTAAGACGGAGACGGCACACCCGGTTTATTTTCTTTATTTTACAAAAGCACAAGGTTTTGTTGTTATTGTAAGTGTATTGTAAAAGTACAACTTTCATAGTTTGTGACGATGTATTAAATGTATAGTATGGGCAAAACTAACGCAGTATTTTGTTAATAACGCAGTATTTTGTTTAAGCTGTTAACGCTTAATGTTTCGATAGAGAAAAATCTAACAGGACACCAATAGCGGCATCAATGTTGATCACTGCATTAATTAATAATTAAATATATTGATACCCGATTTATTTATCAACTGTTTGTTCACTTGAGATATAGCAGACACCCCAATATATCATGTATTTTGGTGTATGAAATTGTCCGTTCAAACGCAAGAAGGGAACTCTCATCGGCGTGTCACACAAACAGCTCGCAAACATTTATTTGAGTTGTTTTGCCTTTGTTGAGTTGAATAGTGTAAAATCGCTTGAACGTTCAAACTGGAAAGCATTAAAACTTGACATACCTTCGTCCAGACGCAAAATGTCTTCTGGCTTCTAAGTCTGGAGCTCCACCCACTAGGAGACCGAAATGCTGCATTAGAGAGATTAAACAGGAGAGCTGCATGTGGTAGACAGAGTTACTCCAGTAGAGGGAGCCTCTTTGCTCAGCCAATGTAAGTGAATGGGATTTTACATGTAGACCGTATTTATCCAGTAGAGGGGGCACTTTTGCTCAGCCATTGTAAATCAATGGGATTTTTTACATTTTTGATCATCATTTGTGTGTACATTTACATAAACACCCCCATTTCAGCCATTTTGTATTGTATTCATTTTTGCTAAGTAAAGTTTGGAAAGACATCCATTCTACACATGTGTACCAAATTTCAAGTCAATTGGAGCTAAGGTTCAGGAGAAGAAGAGTTTTGTAGGTTTTCGCAAATTTTCACCGTACAGGAAAATCCATCATGGCGGAAGTTATGGGTTCTTGAGGCTTTTTTGTTCCCCATGAGAAATGAGGCATGTACACCAAGTTTCAGAAGATTTGGACAAATGGCGTGGAAATGGTATCACTTTGAAAATATTTGTTTTGGGCGTGGCCTGTAGCGCCACCTATGGGCGAATGTTGACCATTCTTGGTTTCGGGGTACCCGTTGGCATGGAGTATCAATGTGCCAATTTAGAAAATTTTTGACCAGTGACTTTTTGAGCTATTTGGGCTCAAGGAGAATAATAATAATAAATATAGCTGCAAGCAGCAATGCGGATTCCTCCTCAAAATGGCAAATCATTTAAAATTGATCAGTAGATGGTTGGGGATAAACCCTCCCAATTAAGGAATTCAAAAAACATGTCTTTGTCTGAATCCTAAACTAAACATTTTCAATGTACAGGAAAATCCATACCGACCTTATGGATCCTTGAGGCTTTTTTGTTCCCAATGAGAAATGAGGCATGTACACCAAGTTTCAGAAGAATTGGACAAATGGCGTGGAAATGGTATCACTTTGAAAATATTTTTTGGGGCGTGGCCTGTAGCACCACCTATGGTCGAATGTGGGCCATTCTTGGTTTGTGGGTTCCTGTTGGCCTGTAGTATCAATGTACAAAATTACAAAATATTTGACCAGAAAATGGGAATTTTGGAGTGGCCTGTAGCGCTCCCTAGGGGCTTAATGTGGGCCATTCTTGGTTTGTGGGTTCCTTTTGGCCTGTAGAATCAATGTACCAAATTAGAAAATGTTTGACCAGAAAATGGGACTTTTGGGAATTACCTGTAGCTCCCTAATGGCTTAATGTTGGCCATTCTTGGTTTGTGGGTTCCTGTTGGCCTGTAGTACCATTGTACCAAATTAGAACATTTTAGACCAGGAAATGGGAATTTCGGCATGGCCTGTAGCTCTCCTAGGGGTGAATGTTGGCCATTCTTGGTTTGTGGGTTCCTGTTGGCCTGTAGTATCAATGTACCAAATTAGAACATTTTTGACCAGAAAACGGGAATTTTGGCGTGGCCTTTAGCTCCCTAGTGGCTTAATGTCGGCCATTCTTGGTTTGTGGGTTCCTGTTGGCCTGTAGTACCATTGTACCAAATTAGAACATTTTAGACCAGAAAATGGGAATTTCGGCATGGCCTGTAGCTCCCTAGGGGCTTAATGTTGGCCATTCTTTATGCAGTACTTCAGAGTGATGTCATCTTGAAGCATGTTAGGTTTGAAAACCATCAGTCAAAATTACATTTGATTTATTGACACGTATATATTGTTAAAATTTGGACATTTACATAAACACCCCTTTCAGCCATTTTGTATCGTATTCATTTTTCCTAAGTAACGTTTTCAAAGACTTCAATTCTACACATGTGTACCAAATTTCAAGTCAATTGGAGCTACGGTTCAGGAGAAGAAGAGTTTTGTAGGTTTTCGCAAATTTTCAACGCACGGAAAAATCCATCATGGCGGAAGTTATGGGTTCTTGAGGCTTTTTGTTCCCCATGAGAAATGAGGCATGTACACCAAGTTTCAGGAGATTTGGACAAATGGCGTGAAATGGTATCACTTTGAAAATATTTTTTTGGGCGTGGCCTGTAGCGCCACCTATGGGCGAATGTTGACCATTCTTGGTTTGGGGGTACCGCTGGCATGGACTATCAATGTGCCAATTTAGAAAACTTTTGACCAGTGACTTTTGAGCTATTTGGGCTCAAGGAGAAGAAGAATAATAATAATAAATATAGCTGCAAGCAGCAATGCGGATTCCTCCTCAAAATGGCAAATCATTTAAAATTGATCAGTAGATGGTTGGGGATAAACCCTCCCAATTAAGGAATTCAAAAAACATGTCTTCTGTCTGAATCCTAAACTAAACATTTTCAATGTACAGGAAAATCCATACCGACCTTATGGATCCTTGAGGCTTTTTTGTTCCCAATGAGAAATGAGGCATGTACACCAAGTTTCAGAAGAATTGGACAAATGGCGTGGATATGGTATCACTTTGAAAAATATTTTTTGGGGCGTGGCCTGTAGCGCCACCTATGGGCAAATGTGGGTCATTCTTGGTTTGTGGGTTCCTGTTGGCCTGTAGTATCAATGTACAAAATTAGAAAATATTTGACCAGAAAATGGGAATTTTGGAGTGGCCTGTAGCTCCCTAGGGGCTTAATGTGGGCCATTCTTGGTTTGTGGGTTCCTGTTGGCCTGTAGAATCAATGCACCAAATTAGAAAATGTTTGACCAGAAAATGGGATATTTTGGAATGGCCTGTAGCTCTCTAATGGCTTAATGTTGGCCATTCTTGGTTTGTGGGTTCCTGTTGGCCTGTAGTATCAATGTACCAAATTAGAACATTTTTGACCAGAAAATGGGAATTTTGGCATGGCCTGTAGCTCCCTAGGGGTGAATGTTGGCCATTCTTGGTTTGTGGGTTCCTGTTGGCCTGTAGTATCAATGTACCAAATTAGAACATTTTTGACCAGAAAACGGAATTTTGGCGTGGCCTTTAGCTCCCTAGTGGCTTAATGTCGGCCATTCTTGGTTTGTGGGTTCCTGTTGGCCTGTAGTACCATTGTACCAAATTAGAACATTTTAGACCAGAAAATGGGAATTTCGGCATGGCCTGTAGCTCCCTAGGGGCTTAATGTTGGCCATTCTTTAGCAGTACTTCAGAGTGATGTCATCTTGAAGCATGTTAGGTTTGAAAACCATCAGTCAAAATTACATTTGATTTATTGACACGTATATATTGTTAAAATTTGGACATTTACATAAACACTCCTTTCAGCCATTTTGTATCGTGATTCATTTTTCCTAAGTAACGTTTTCAAGGATGTCCATTCTACACATGTGTACCAAATTTCAAGTCAATTGAGCTACGGTTCAGGAGAAGAAGAGTTTTGTAGGTTTTCGCAAATTTTCAACGCACGGGAAAATCCATCATGGCGGAAGTTATGGGTTCTTGAGGCTTTTTTGTTCCCCATGAGGAATGAGGCATGTACACCAAATTTCAGAAGATTTGGACAAATGGCGTGGAAATTGTATCACTTTGAATTTTGTTTTTTGGGCGTGGCCTGTAGCGCCACCTATGGGCTGAATGTGGACCATTCTTGGTTTGGGGGTACCGCTGGCATGGAGTATCAATGTGCCAATTTAGAAAACTTTTGACCAGTGACTTTTTGAGCTATTGGGGCTCAAGGAGAAGAATAATAATAATAATAAATATAGCTGCAAGCAGCAATGCGGATTCCTCCTCAAAATGGCAAATCATTTCAAATTGATCAGTAGAGGGTTGGGGTTAAACCCTCTCAATGGATGAATCCAAAAACATGTATTTCTGTCTGAATCCTAAACTAAACATTTTCAGTCTACAGGAAAATCCATCATACCTTATGGATCCTTGAGGCGTTTTTGTTCCCAATGAGAAATGAGGCATGTACACCAAGATTCAAAAGAATTGGTTAAATGGCGTGGAAATGGTATCACTTTGAAAATATTTTTTGGGGCGTGGCCTGTAGCGCTCCTATGGGCAAATGTGGGTCATTCTTGGTTTGTGGGTTCCTGTTGGCCTGTAGTATCAATGTACATAATTAGAAAATATTTGACCAGAAAATGGGACTTTTGGGAATTACCTGTAGCGCTCCTAGGGGTGAATGTTGGCCATTCTTGGTTTGAGGGTTCCTGTTGACCTGTAGTATCAATGTACCAAATTAGAACATTTTTGACCATAAAATGGGAATTTCAAGTGGCCTCTAGTGCTCCCTAGGGCTTAATGTTGGCCATTCTTTGTTTGTGGGTTCCTGTTGGCCAGTAGTATCAATGTACCATATTAGAAAATTTTTGACCAGAAAACGAAATTTTGGGAGTGGCCTGTAGCTCTCTAATGGCTTAATGTGGGCCATACTTGGTTTGTGGGTTCCTGTTGGCCTGTAGTATCAATGTACCAAATTATAACTTTTTGACCAGAAAATGGGAATTTCGGCTTGGCCTCTAGCCCACCTAGTGGTGAATGTCGGTCATTCTTGGTTTGTGGATTCCTTTTGGCCTGTACTATTAATGTACCAAATTAGAACATTTTTGACCAGAAAATGGGAATTTCGGCATGGCCTGTAGTGCTCTCTAGGGGCTTAATGTTGGCCATTCTTGGTTTGAGGGTTCCTGTTGACCTGCAGTATCAATGTACCAAATTAGAACGCTTTTGACCAGAAAACGAAATTTTGGAGTAGCCTGTAGCTCTCTAAGGGCTTAATGTGGGCCACACTTGGTATGTGGGTTCCTGTTGGCCTGTAGTATCAAAGTACCAAATTAGAAAATTTTTGACCAGAAAATGGGAATTTTGGCTTGTCCTGTAGTGCTCCCTAGTGGCTTAATGTCGGTCATTCTTGGTTTGTGGATTCCTGTTGGCCTGTACTATTCTTGTACCGAATTAGAACATTTTTGACCAGAAAATGGGAATTTTGGCTTGTCCTGTAGTGCCCCTAGTGGCGTATGTCGGTCATTCTTGGTTTGTGGATTCCTGTTGGCCTGTACTATTAATTTACCAAATTAGAACATTTTTGACCAGAAAATGGGAATTTTGGCATGGCCATTCTTTGCACAGTACTTCAGAGTGATGTCATCTTTAAGCATGTTAGGTTTGAAAACCATCAGTCAAAATTACATTTGATTTATTGACACGTATATATTGTTAAAATTTGGACATTTACATAAACACTCCTTTCAGCCATTTTGTATCGTATTCATTTTTCCTAAGTAACGCTTTCAAGGATGTCCATTCTACACATGTGTACCAAATTTCAAGTCAATTGAGCTACGGTTCAGGAGAAGAAGAGTTTTGTAGGTTTTCGCAAATTTTCAACGCACGGGAAAATCCATCATGGCGAAGTTATGGGTTCTTGAGGCTTTTTGTTCCCCATGAGGAATGAGGCATGTACACCAAATTTCAGAAGATTTGGACAAATGGCATGGAAATTGTATCACTTTGAATTTTGTTTTTTGGGCGTGGCCTGTAGCGCCACCTATGGGCTGAATGTGGGCCATTCTTGGTTTGGGGGTACCATGGCATGGAGTATCAATGTGCCAATTTAGAAAATTTTTGACCAGTGACTTTTGAGCTATTGGGGCTCAAGGAGAATAATAATAATAATAATAATAATAAATATAGCTGCAAGCAGCAATGCGGATTCCTCCTCAAAATGGCAAATCATTTAAAATTGATCAGTAGATGGTTGGGGATAAACCTCCCAATTAAGGAATTCAAAAAACATGTCTTTGTCTGAATCCTAAACTAAACATTTTCAATGTACAGGAAAATCCATACCGACCTTATGGATCCTTGAGGCTTTTTTGTTCCCAATGAGAAATGAGGCATGTACACCAAGTTTCAGAAGAATTGGACAAATGGCGTGGAAATGGTATCACTTTGAAAATATTTTTTGGGGCGTGGCCTGTAGCACCACCTATGGTCAAATGTGGGCCATTCTTGGTTTGTGGGTTCCTGTTGGCCTGTAGTATCAATGTACAAAATTAGAAAATATTTGACCAGAAAATGGGAATTTTGGGAGTGAGCCTTCTGTAGGTCTTGCCTGTAGAATCAATACCAATTAGAAATGTTGACCGAAATGGACTTGAATGCCTGTGGCCATTCTTGGTTTGTGGGTTCCTGTTGGCCTGTAGTACCATTGTACCAAATTAGAACATTTTAGACCAGAAAATGGGAATTTCGGCATGGCCTGTAGCTCTCTAGGGGTGAATGTTGGCCATTCTTGGTTTGTGGGTTCCTGTTGGCCTGTAGTATCAATGTACCAAATTAGAACATTTTTGACCAGAAAACGGAATTTTGGCGTGGCCTTTAGCTCCCTAGTGGCTAATGTCGGCCATTCTTGGTTTGTGGGTTCCTGTTGGCCTGTAGTACCATTGTACCAAATTAGAACATTTTAGACCAGAAAATGGGAATTTCGGCATGGCCTGTAGCTCCCTAGGGGCTTAATGTTGGCCATTCTTTAGCAGTACTTCAGAGTGATGTCATCTTGAAGCATGTTAGGTTTGAAAACCATCAGTCAAAATTACATTTGATTTATTGACACGTATATATTGTTAAAATTTGGACATTTACATAAACACGCTCTTTCAGCCATTTTGTATCAGATTCATTTTTCCTAAGTAACGCTTTCAAGGATGTCCATTCTACACATGTGTACCAAATTTCAAGTCAATTGAGCTACGGTTCAGGAGAAGAAGAGTTTTGTAGGTTTTCGCAAATTTTCAACGCACGGGAAAATCCATCATGGCGGAAGTTATGGGTTCTTGAGGCTTTTTGTTCCCCATGAGGAATGAGGCATGTACACCAAATTTCAGAAGATTTGGACAAATGGCGTGGAAATTGTATCACTTTGAATTTTGTTTTTTGGGCGTGGCCTGTAGCGCCACCTATGGGCTGAATGTGGACCATTCTTGGTTTGGGGGTACCCATGGCATGGAGTATCAATGTGCCAATTTAGAAAACTTTTGACCAGTGACTTTTTGAGCTATTGGGGCTCAAGGAGAAGAATAATAATAATAATAATAAATATAGCTGCAAGCAGCAATGCGGATTCCTCCTCAAAATGGCAAATCATTTAAAATTGATCAGTAGATGGTTGGGGATAAACCCTCCCAATTAAGGAATTCAAAAACATGTCTTTGTCTGAATCCTAAACTAAACATTTTCAATGTACAGGAAAATCCATACCGACCTTATGGATCCTTGAGGCTTTTTTGTTCCCAATGAGAAATGAGGCATGTACACCAAGTTTCAGAAGAATTGGACAAATGGCATGGAAATGGTATCACTTTGAAAATATTTTTTGGGGCGTGGCCTGTAGCACCACCTATGGTCGAATGTGGGCCATTCTTGGTTTGTGGGTTCCTGTTGGCCTGTAGTATCAATGTACAAAATTAGAAAATATTTGACCAGAAAATGGGAATTTTGGAGTGGCCTGTAGCTCCCTAGGGCTTAATGTGGGCCATTCTTGGTTTGTGGGTTCCTTTTGGCCTGTAGAATCAATGTACCAAATTAGAAAATGTTTGACCAGAAAATGGGACTTTTGGGAATTACCTGTAGCTTCCTAATGGCTTAATGTTGGCCATTCTTGGTTTGTGGGTTCCTGTTGGCCTGTAGTACCATTGTACCAAATTAGAACATTTTAGACCAGAAAATGGGAATTTCGGCATGGCCTGTAGCTACTCTAGGGGTGAATGTTGGCCATTCTTGGTTTGTGGGTTCCTGTTGGCCTGTAGTATCAATGTACCAAATTAGAACATTTTTGACCAGAAAACGGAATTTTGGCGTGGCCTTTAGCGCCTCTAGTGGCTTAATGTCGGCCATTCTTGGTTTGTGGGTTCCTGTTGGCCTGTAGTACCATTGTACCAAATTAGAACATTTTAGACCAGAAAATGGGAATTTCGGCATGGCCTGTAGCTCCCTAGGGCTTAATGTTGGCCATTCTTTATGCAGTACTTCAGAGTGATGTCATCTTGAAGCATGTTAGGTTTGAAAACCATCAGTCAAAATTACATTTGATTTATTGACACGTATATATTGTTAAAATTTGGACATTTACATAAACACTCCTTTCAGCCATTTTGTATCGTGATTCATTTTTCCTAAGTAACGCTTTCAAAGACTTCAATTCTACACATGTGTACCAAATTTCAAGTCAATTGGAGCTACGGTTCAGGAGAAGAAGAGTTTTGTAGGTTTTCGCAAATTTTCAACGCACGGAAAAATCCATCATGGCGGAAGTTATGGGTTCTTGAGGCTTTTTGTTCCCCATGAGAAATGAGGCATGTACACCAAGTTTCAGGAGATTTGGACAAATGGCGTGGAAATGGTATCACTTTGAAAATATTTTTTTGGGCGTGGCCTGTAGCGCCACCTATGGGCTAATGTTGACCATTCTTGGTTTGGGGGTACCGCTGGCATGGACTATCAATGTGCCAATTTAGAAAACTTTTGACCAGTGACTTTTGAGCTATTTGGGCTCAAGGAGAATAATAATAATAATAATAATAAATATAGCTGCAAAGCAGCAATGCGGATTCCTCCTCAAAATGGCAAATCATTTCAAATTGATCAGTAGAGGGTTGGGGTTAAACCTCTCAATGGATGAATCCAAAAACATGTATTTCTGTCTGAATCCTAAACTAAACATTTTCAGTCTACAGGAAAATCCATCATCGACCTTATGGATCCTTGAGGCGTTTTTGTTCCCAATGAGAAATGAGGCATGTACACCAAGTTTCAGAAGAATTGGTTAAATGGCGTGGAAATGGTATCACTTTGAAAATATTTTTTGGGGCGTGGCCTGTAGCGCCACCTATGGGCAAATGTGGGTCATTCTTGGTTTGTGGGTTCCTGTTGGCCTGTAGTATCAATGTACATAATTAGAAAATATTTGACCAGAAAATGGGACTTTTGGGAATTACCTGTAGCTCCCTAGGGGTGAATGTTGGCCATTCTTGGTTTGAGGGTTCCTGTTGACCTGTAGTATCAATGTACCAAATTAGAACATTTTTGACCATAAAATGGGAATTTCGGAATGGCCTCTAGTGCTCCCTAGTGGCTTAATGTTGGCCATTCTTGGTTTGTGGGTTCCTGTTGGCCTGTAGTATCAATGTACCAAATTAGAACATTTTTGACCAGAAAATGGGAATTTTGGCAGTGGCCTGTAGCTCCCTAGTGGCTGAATGTTGGCCATTCTTGGTTTGTGGGTTCCTGTTGGCCTGTAGTATCAATGTACCAAATTAGAACATTTTTGACCAGAAAATGGGAATTTTGGCGTGGCCTTTAGCTCCCCTAGTGGCTGAATGTCGGCCATTCTTGGTTTGTGGGTTCCTGTTGGCCTGTAGTATTCATTGTACCAAATTAGAACATTTTAGACCAGAAAATGGGAATTTTGGCCTGTAGTGCCTAGTGGCATGTGGTCATTCTGGTTTGTGGATTCTGTTGGCCTGTACTATTAATTTACCAAATTAGAACATTTTGACCAGAAATGGGAATTTGGCATGGCCATTCTTGCACAGTACTTCAGAGTGATGTCATCTTGAAGCATGTTAGGTTTGAAAACCATCAGTCAAAATTACATTTGATTTATTGACACGTATATATTGTTAAAATTTGGACATTTACATAAACACGCTCTTTCAGCCATTTTGTATCGTGATTCATTTTTCCTAAGTAACGCTTTCAAGGATGTCCATTCTACACATGTGTACCAAATTTCAAGTCAATTGGAGCTACGGTTCAGGAGAAGAAGAGTTTTGTAGGTTTTCGCAAATTTTCAACGTACGGGAAAATCCATCATGGCGGAAGTTATGGGTTCTTGAGGCTTTTTGTTCCCCATGAGGAATGAGGCATGTACACCAAATTTCAGAAGATTTGGACAAATGGCGTGGAAATTGTATCACTTTGAATTTTGTTTTTTGGGCGTGGCCTGTAGCGCCACCTATGGGCTGAATGTGGGCCATTCTTGGTTTGGGGGTACCCGCTGGCATGGAGTATCAATGTGCCAATTTAGAAAATTTTTGACCAGTGACTTTTGAGCTATTGGGGCTCAAGGAGAAGAATAATAATAATAATAATAAATATAGCTGCAAGCAGCAATGCGGATTCCTCCTCAAAATGGCAAATCATTTCAAATTGATCAGTAGAGGGTTGGGGTTAAACCCTCTCAATGGATGAATCCAAAAACATGTATTTCTGTCTGAATCCTAAACTAAACATTTTCAGTCTACAGGAAAATCCATCATACCTTATGGATCCTTGAGGCGCTTTTGTTCCCAATGAGAAATGAGGCATGTACACCAAGATTCAAAAGAATTGGTTAAATGGCGTGGAAATGGTATCACTTTGAAAATATTTTTTGGGGCGTGGCCTGTAGCGCTCCTATGGGCAAATGTGGGTCATTCTTGGTTTGTGGGTTCCTGTTGGCCTGTAGTATCAATGTACATAATTAGAAAATATTTGACCAGAAAATGGGACTTTTGGGAATTACCTGTAGCTCCCTAGGGGTGAATGTTGGCCATTCTTGGTTTGAGGGTTCCTGTTGACCTGTAGTATCAATGTACCAAATTAGAACATTTTTGACCATAAAATGGGAATTTCAAGTGGCCTCTAGTGCTCCCTAGGGGCTTAATGTTGGCCATTCTTTGTTTGTGGGTTCCTGTTGGCCAGTAGTATCAATGTACCATATTAGAAAATTTTTGACCAGAAAACGAAATTTTGGGAGTGGCCTGTAGCTCTCTAATGGCTTAATGTGGGCCATACTTGGTTTGTGGGTTCCTGTTGGCCTGTAGTATCAATGTACCAAATTATAACTTTTTTGACCAGAAAATGGGAATTTCGGCTTGGCCTCTAGCGCCACCTAGTGGTGAATGTCGGTCATTCTTGGTTTGTGGATTCCTTTTGGCCTGTACTATTAATGTACCAAATTAGAACATTTTTGACCAGAAAATGGGAATTTCGGCATGGCCTGTAGTGCTCCCTAGGGCTTAATGTTGGCCATTCTTGGTTTGAGGGTTCCTGTTGACCTGCAGTATCAATGTACCAAATTAGAACGCTTTTGACCAGAAAACTAAATTTTGGAGTAGCCTGTAGCTCCCTAAGGGCTTAATGTGGGCCACACTTGGTATGTGGGTTCCTGTTGGCCTGTAGTATCAAAGTACCAAATTAGAAAATTTTTGACCAGAAAATGGGAATTTTGGCTTGTCCTGTAGTGCTCCCTAGTGGCTAATGTCGGTCATTCTTGGTTTGTGGATTCCTGTTGGCCTGTACTATTCTTGTACCTAATTAGAACATTTTTGACCAGAAAATGGGAATTTTGGCTTGTCCTGTAGTGCCCCTAGTGGCTTATGTCGGTCATTCTTGGTTTGTGGATTCCTGTTGGCCTGTACTATTAATTTACCAAATTAGAACATTTTTGACCAGAAAATGGGAATTTTGGCATGGCCATTCTTTGCACAGTACTTCAGAGTGATGTCATCTTTAAGCATGTTAGGTTTGAAAACCATCAGTCAAAATTACATTTGATTTATTGACACGTATATATTGTTAAAATTTGGACATTTACATAAACACTCCTTTCAGCCATTTTGTATCGTGATTCATTTTTCCTAAGTAACGCTTTCAAGGATGTCCATTCTACACATGTGTACCAAATTTCAAGTCAATTGGAGCTACGGTTCAGGAGAAGAAGAGTTTTGTAGGTTTTCGTAAATTTTCAACGCACGGAAAATCCATCATGGCGGAAGTTATGGGTTCTTGAGGCTTTTTGTTCCCCATGAGGAATGAGGCATGTACACCAAATTTCAGAAGATTTGGACAAATGGCGGAAATTGTATCACTTTGAATTTTGTTTTTTGGGCGTGGCCTGTAGCGCCACCTATGGGCTGAATGTGGGCCATTCTTGGTTTGGGGGTACCGCTGGCATGGAGTATCAATGTGCCAATTTAGAAAATTTTTGACCAGTGACTTTTGAGCTATTGGGGCTCAAGGAGAAGAATAATAATAATAATAATAATACATAATAAATATAGCTGCAAAGCAGCAATGCGGATTCCTCCTCAAAATGGCAAATCATTTCAAATTGATCAGTAGAGGGTTGGGGTTAAACCCTCTCAATGGATGAATCCAAAAACATGTATTTCTGTCTGAATCCTAAACTAAACATTTTCAGTCTACAGGAAAATCCATCATACCTTATGGATCCTTGAGGCGTTTTTGTTCCCAATGAGAAATGAGGCATGTACACCAAGATTCAAAAGAATTGGTTAAATGGCGTGGAAATGGTATCACTTTGAAAATATTTTTTGGGGCGTGGCCTGTAGCCTCCTATGGGCAAATGTGGGTCATTCTTGGTTTGTGGGTTCCTGTTGGCCTGTAGTATCAATGTACATAATTAGAAAATATTTGACCAGAAAATGGGACTTTTGGGAATTACCTGTAGCTCTCTAGGGGTGAATGTTGGCCATTCTTGGTTTGAGGGTTCCTGTTGACCTGTAGTATCAATGTACCAAATTAGAACATTTTTGACCATAAAATGGGAATTTCAAGGTAGTTCTAGTGCTCCCTAGGGGCTTAATGTTGGCCATTCTTGTTTGTGGGTTCCTGTTGGCCAGTAGTATCAATGTACCATATTAGAAAATTTTTGACCAGAAAACTAAATTTTGGGAGTGGCCTGTAGCTCTCTAATGGCTTAATGTGGGCCATACTTGGTTTGTGGGTTCCTGTTGGCCTGTAGTATCAATGTACCAAATTATAACTTTTTGACCAGAAAATGGGAATTTCGGCTTGGCCTCTAGCGCCACCTAGTGGTGAATGTCGGTCATTCTTGGTTTGTGGATTCCTTTGGCCTGTACTATTAATGTACCAAATTAGAACATTTTTGACCAGAAAATGGGAATTTCGGCATGGCCTGTAGTGCTCCCTAGGGCTTAATGTTGGCCATTCTTGGTTTGAGGGTTCCTGTTGACCTGCAGTATCAATGTACCAAATTAGAACGCTTTTGACCAGAAAACTAAATTTTGGAGTAGTCTGTAGCTCTCTAAGGGCTTAATGTGGGCCACACTTGGTATGTGGGTTCCTGTTGGCCTGTAGTATCAAAGTACCAAATTAGAAAATTTTTGACCAGAAAATGGGAATTTTGGCTTGTCCTGTAGTGCTCCCTAGTGGCTAATGTCGGTCATTCTTGGTTTGTGGATTCCTGTTGGCCTGTACTATTCTTGTACCGAATTAGAACATTTTTGACCAGAAAATGGGAATTTTGGCTTGTCCTGTAGTGCCCCTAGTGGCTTATGTCGGTCATTCTTGGTTTGTGGATTCCTGTTGGCCTGTACTATTAATTTACCAAATTAGAACATTTTTGACCAGAAAATGGGAATTTTGGCATGGCCATTCTTTGCACAGTACTTCAGAGTGATGTCATCTTTAAGCATGTTAGGTTTGAAAACCATCAGTCAAAATTACATTTGATTTATTGACACGTATATATTGTTAAAATTTGGACATTTACATAAACACGCTCTTTCAGCCATTTTGTATCGTGATTCATTTTTCCTAAGTAACGCTTTCAAGGATGTCCATTCTACACATGTGTACCAAATTTCAAGTCAATTGAGCTACGGTTCAGGAGAAGAAGAGTTTTGTAGGTTTTCGCAAATTTTCAACGCATCGGGAAAATCCATCATGGCGAAGTTATGGGTTCTTGAGGCTTTTTGTTCCCCATGAGGAATGAGGCATGTACACCAAATTTCAGAAGATTTGGACAAATGGCGGAAATTGTATCACTTTGAATTTTGTTTTTTGGGCGTGGCCTGTAGCGCCACCTATGGGCTGAATGTGGGCCATTCTTGGTTTGGGGGTACCGCTGGCATGGAGTATCAATGTGCCAATTTAGAAAATTTTTGACCAGTGACTTTTGAGCTATTGGGGCTCAAGGAGAAGAATAATAATAATAATAATATAATAAATATAGCTGCAAGCAGCAATGCGGATTCCTCCTCAAAATGGCAAATCATTTAAAATTGATCAGTAGATGGTTGGGGATAAACCTCCCAATGGATGAATCCAAAAACATGTCT
>NW_026266923.1:0-16644 GCF_025860055.1 Xyrauchen texanus | reverse complement strand
CCAGAGAGGACAGACCGTGTTCACGCTGCACTGAAGGAGTCTGTAGAGACGGGTCGACACAGACAGAACCGGAGACCCAGAGAGGACAGACCGTGTTCACGCTGCACTGAAGGAGTCTGTAGAGACGGGTCGACACAGACAGAACCGGAGACCCAGAGAGGACAGACCGTGTTCACGCTGCACTGAAGGAGTCTGTAGAGACGGGTCGACACAGACAGAACCGGAGACCCAGAGAGGACAGACCGTGTTCACGCTGCACTGAAGGAGTCTGTAGAGACGGGTCGACACAGACAGAACCGGAGACCCAGAGAGGACAGACCGTGTTCACGCTGCACTGAAGGAGTCTGTAGAGACGGGTCGACACAGACAGAACCGGAGACCCAGAGAGGACAGACCGTGTTCACGCTGCACTGAAGGAGTCTGTAGAGACGGGTCGACACAGACAGAACCGGAGACCCAGAGAGGACAGACCGTGTTCACGCTGCACTGAAGGAGTCTGTAGAGGCGGGTCGACACAGACAGAACCGGAGACCCAGAGAGGACAGACCGTGTTCACGCTGCACTGAAGGAGTCTGTAGAGACGGGTCGACACAGACAGAACCGGAGACCCAGAGAGGACAGACCGTGTTCACGCTGCACTGAAGGAGTCTGTAGAGACGGGTCGACACAGACAGAACCGGAGACCCAGAGAGGACAGACCGTGTTCACGCTGCACTGAAGGAGTCTGTAGAGGCGGGTCGACACAGACAGAACCGGAGACCCAGAGAGGACAGACCGTGTTCACGCTGCACTGAAGGAGTCTGTAGAGACGGGTCGACACAGACAGAACCGGAGACCCAGAGAGGACAGACCGTGTTCACGCTGCACTGAAGGAGTCTGTAGAGACGGGTCGACACAGACAGAACCGGAGACCCAGAGAGGACAGACCGTGTTCACGCTGCACTGAAGGAGTCTGTAGAGACGGGTCGACACAGACAGAACCGGAGACCCAGAGAGGACAGACGTGTTCACGCTGCACTGAAGGAGTCTGTAGAGACGGGTCGACACAGACAGAACCGGAGACCCAGAGAGGACAGACCGTGTTCACGCTGCACTGAAGGAGTCTCTAGAGACGGGTCGACACAGACAGAACCGGAGACCCAGAGAGGACAGACCGTGTTCACACTGCACTGAAGGAGTTGTGGAGGATGAACTTCACTTCCTCACTCACTGCAGTAAATATGAGACCATTAGAAACACTCACTTTACACAAATAGCTCATATTCTACCTGAATTCCAGGACATAAATAACTTAGACAAACTCTCGTATCTAATAGGAGAGAAAGTGGAGTGTGTTCAGCTGCAGCGCAGTATGTGTCGTCCTGTCATCACATGAGGGCGAGAGACTGACCCCTCATCATATTACACCTCTATTCAAACTCATATTTTAATTGACTTCTTTGTTTTTTTTTTGCTCCTCCCTTCCTCATTGCTCTCTGTTTTTTCTTTTTCGTTTGTATTTATTTTTATTTGTTTATTATTATCATTATTATTCATTTATTGTATATACATGTTGTTGTTTTTATGTTTGTAATGTGTTTATTACTGCTTTGGCAACATTGTACACTGTATACAGTCATGCCAATAAAGCTCATTTGAATTTGAATTTGAGAGAGAGAGAGAGAGAGAGAGAGAGAGAGAGAGCGAGAGAGAGAGAGAGAGAGAGAGAGAATTTTGAATTTTAAATCACCTTTTAATACAGTCAAACGAAAAAGCTTTCCATTACATCAATTTTCATAAGTCACATTTTCATTATACAAACACACTTTACATACTTCTATTCAAGAACAAAAACATACCATACTCCTTTACTGCAACAAGTTTGAAAAAATTAATGTCCCTTCATGAACAGAACATAATACCTCACAACTACACCATATCATTTCAAATGATAACAAATCATTCATAGCTTTGAAAAAATTAAAATCTGTAATTACTCTTGATTTAATCACATTAGAAAAAACCATCAGTACATCTTGTCCAGAAATGTTTTCAATCTTATTTTTCCTACTCACATAAATTGCCATTTTTGATTGGCCCAGAACAAAATTTAACAGTTGACACTCAGAAGCTTTTTTCTTACATATTTAAACCCGCAAATAAACATTTGCATAGAAAAATCTTCATTAAAAGCCTTAAAAAAGACTCTAAAACAATGAATAACGGTCTCAATCTATCACAGTGCATAAAAGCATGAAAAACTGTTTCTCTCTGAGAACAAAAAGGACAGTCAGGGCTAATATCTGGGTTTAAAACAGAAATAAAAGCATTGACAGCTATAACCCCATGTAAAATTCTCCACTGTATGTCACCCCTCTCTTTGGTAACGGTGGCTTATATAGTGCTCTCCATTGTGGTCTAAAATCATCACTTAACCCAAGGACATTACGCCATGGTGTATCACTCCTTTTATGTAAAACTTTCCTATTAAAAACTTTGACACAATTTATATACAAAACTTTCCCATTAAAAGAATCAGCACTAAAACATATATCTTTCTTTTCTAAAAACAGACCTTGACACTCATCCATTTTAGGTGACAAGATTAAGAAATGGAAAGGGTCCTCATCATCTGGTTCCAAAAACCTTGACAAAAGTCTACAATGGTTTCCATCTCTTCTTCTTCCAGAACTGACCTCCACAGCATTACAAGTTGATCGAACCACTCTTAACGATTTAAAACCCAGCTTTACTGCCGTCTCTTCAATGTTCTTAAAGTCCGGTCCTGCAGTATTTACCAGGTGTCCCAGTGTTATAAATCCTGCTTTTATCAATTGACTGGTGTTTGCAGGAAAATAAGCACTGTTTACAACCCTTTCAAAACGGGTACCATGAATCAGTGGTTCTTGAAGTAACCAAAAGAGTGATCTCGAATTTTGTCTTATAGTAGCCTCAAACAAATTCCAGACTTTGAAAATGTTCTTGTAAAAAATAGGTACATTCGATGTATCTATTTTTTGGGGTTCATCAAAAAAGAGACTTATCAAGACCTAAGCCTCCCAAGCTCTTCAAAATCTCACAAGCAACAACATTCCAGTTTGCCTTGTTTGATCCAGTATAACAGTCTATGTATAAAGCGCATGCTAAAAGCTGCAACTCTACTTTGCACATTTATAAGACCTTGTCCTCCTTCATCTTTGGGTAAAAATAACACACTTTGGGATACCCAGTGTAACTTTTCCCAAAAGAAATCGATTAAAACCTTCTGAATATCAGAGAGTAAACACAGAGGAGGATCCACACATGCTAGACGATGCCACAAAGAGGATGCCACAAGGTTGTTAATAACTAGAGTGCGTCCCCTGTATGACATCTTTGGAATCAACCACTTCCATTTTTTCAGTCTTCCTTTTACTTTTTCAAGAACATCATCCCAATTTCTTTTTACAACAGAGTCATCTCCAAGAAATACACCCAAATATTTAAAACCTCTCTTAGACCAGGTTAATCCATTTGGGAGTTTTGGTGCACCCTGTGACCAATGGCCAACCAAAATCGCTTCACTTTTGGCCCAGTTTGTCTTGGCTGAAGATATTTCTTTAAAATCATTTAAAATATTTTCCACTTTATCAATGTCATTTTGATCACCGATTAAGATCACCACATCATCAGCATAAGCTGACAAAAAGACAGTTTTACCAGAAAAAGGTAAAACCATACCTTTGATGTTATCTCTGACCTTGCATAAAAGAGGTTCTATTGCAATAGAGTATAACATACCAGACAGAGGACAGCCTTGTCTTACACCTCTTTCCACTTTAAAAGGAGCACATAAGCCACCGTTAACCTTCAGAATACCTTCAATGTCATTATATAAAACTTTAATTTTTTCCACAAAACCTTTAGAAAACCCAAAGGCTTCCAGAGTATTTAAAAGGTATTGGTGTTCTACCCTATCAAAGCCTTTTCCTGATCTAAAGAGATCAGACCAACATCAAAACCTTTCATTTTAGCAAGGTCAAAAAAGTCGTGGATGAATGAAATATTATCAAAAATAGACCTCTCTGGGATACAATATGTTTGATCGGGGTGAATCACCTGCTCTAAAATCCCTGCAAGTCTATTAGCAAGGGCTTTAGAAAGGATCTTGTAGTCACTACACAAAACTGACACTGGCCTCCAACATTTAATTTCAGTGAGATCTCCTTTTTAGGTAGAAGGGTAAGAACAGCTCTACGGCAGCTCAAAGGCAAATGGCCATTTGTAAAACTGTCATTTAGAACTTCAAGCAAGTCTTCTCCCACCACAGGCCAAAAAGCCTTAAAAATTCAACAGGAAGGCCATCTATACCTGGAGCTTTCCCAGGCTCCATACTATTAAGTGCTCTTTTTAGCTCTTCAACACGTAGTTCACCACCAAGATCCCCTGAGACTCAGAAGACACTTGAGGTAAATTTTCGAAAAAATTATTATTTGTGATTTGTTCTGCTTTGAGCTCACTTCTATATAACTCTTTATAAAAACTTGCAATTCTTCTTCGAATTTCATTAACATCAGTTAACATCTGCCCATGCTCGGATCGCAATGAATGAAAAAATCTTTTTTGGCCATTCTTCTTCTCCAGGCCAAAAAAAAACTTTGAAGATGCATCCATTTGGTCAATGCTTTGAAAACGTGACCTAACCAAAGCCCCTTTTGCTTTCCTCTCTAATAAATCATTCAATTTGGATTTTTTTTCCGAAATACATCTCATAAGAGTCCAATCACCAGTGGATTCTACCTGTTCTTCCAATTTAACAATTTCCATCTCCAAAACCTTCATTAACCTATCTACATTTACCGTGACATTTTTTGTATACTGTTGGCTTAACTGTTTAATTTGGGCTTTTCCGTAGTCCCACCACTGTTGTAATGAGCTAAAATCTAACTTTGAGTCTCTAAAATCCTCCCAAAAAAATTCAAAAATGTCTTTAAAATCTTTGTCACTCAAAAGAGCATTATTAAAATGCCAATACGCACTCCTTGGTTTTACAGAGCTCAAAAACAAAGAACATTGAACCATACAATGGTCAGAGAAAGAGATTGGAGTAATACAACAGCTTTTAAAAACATTAATCTGGTGACTAAAACAATATAGTCTATCTAACCTTGCCAAAGATACAATCTTATCACGAATATGAGTCCATGTATATTGCCTACAATTCCCATGAAAATTCCTCCATATATCACTAAGCTCATGAGTTTTAATAAGTTGTATCAGTCTTTTACGTGACAGCGTATGAGGCTCAAGGTGATTTCTATCAATATCCTTTTCAGTACAGTTAAAATCACCACCCAGAATTAAAATATCATCATCTGTACACTTTTTTAAAGTCGTGCATAAAGAGTCTAAAAAACAATTCTGTCTGCACTTGCCGTAGGAGCATATACACAAATAAAAACAAAAACTTGATTTTCAATCAACGCTCTAATTTTTAAAATTCTCCCTTTTATTATCTCGTCCACTTCGTAAGAAATAGGGACGAAATTTTTGAGAACAGGACAGCAACTCCAGCACTAAGTGAGTTATTATGACTCAAAAAGAGAGCCCATCCCATTCCATGGCCCAATTATTTGTATTTTGTACATCGCTATGTGTCTCTTGGAGTAACACAACATCGAAATGTTTTTGTTTACATAACTCATAAATCTCCGCTCTTTTTTTGCAATCCCTTGCACCATTCACATTCAGGGATGCAATATTTATGTTACTCATGCTTAAAAAAAACACAACAAAAATAAGCTCCACACAAGCATCGCAGCAGGGACCATGGAATTCAACATTTTAAACACCATCATTGTTGCTTGTTTCCATATTAATTTTTCTCACAATTTTTTCAGCCGGTACACCTCTTTATCCGTAAAACAACCCTCACTCATTAAACTCCGATATCTTTCCACAAATAACTGAGTATTTGGGAAAAAGTCCTCAACCACTACATTCCACTTGTTTTTTGTAATTCTCAGAAACCGTTTGATGTTTTGAGCATCATAACCTCGAATGTTATAATCCGACTGAGAAAGAACACTACTGGAATCAGATGTATCCCCATCACTATCATCTTCCTCTTCATTGGACAACTCATTTGTACTTTTTTCACCATCTTCAAATTACCCTCACTTTTTATGTTCTTTCTTTTCAAAGGTACTTTAAAAGACTGTGAAACCACCTCTTCTGTGATAACGACATCAGACAACACTTCAGAGGATTTTATTCCACAATCAGTGCTACTATTCTGCACTTCAACTTCACCCATAACAACCATATCTTCCATGAGTTCTTCAGACCCTGGACGTCTATTCTGTACAGTCTCAGATACACTCCTATCAACGGCCAATGGCTCACCTTCAACCACATTTGAAACATTGAAAACCGCCATGGGAACCTCTGTATCCACTATTACCTCAGCAACTGTCTGTGGTCTAACCGCATCCTCCTTTTCAGTTTTATCTGGACATGTACGCACCAAATGCCCTGCTCTACCACAACATCTCATTTTATCTGTAGTTGCATAAATCAAGTAGTCAAAATCGTCCACTCGAAAATTAAATGACACATCAAGCTCAGCGTTGTTCTTTAGTACCATATATACATATCTCCTAAAGGAGACTACATGTTTCAGAAGTGGAGAAACATTTCCAAGAGGAATCTTTTTGATTGCTGAAACCAGTTTTCCGTAGCGAGACAGCATATTTACTAGGAACTCATCCTTTACGAAAGGTAAACAGTAAACGCATCATTTATCACTATACCACGCTCCACTAATTCATTTGCTTTTTCCACAGTACTCAAAAACATTACTATGGCATTGTTCATTCTAGAAGCCGACAAAATAGAACACAATCCCACCACTTCACCTGCCGCTAAACAGCACTCTTCTATACTCACCACGGACGCCACTTTCACTCCATGACGCCGTGTGAGTAACTCAAAACCTCCGAACCGGCAAACGCCATGTTCCCGAAAGAACAGAAACCGGCGCGCCACACAAAAACAACACACTTTAACTTAAACTAAACTAAACTTCGCAATTATAGTAAAGAGAAAAAAAAGATAGAAAAGTTTGAAAAACGCACCTGCACACACTCTCACAACCACGCTCCACTCGCTCCGCAACACTCACGCATGCGCACAGAGAGAGAGAGAGAGAGAGAGAGAGAGACAGAGAGAGAGAGAGACAGAGAGAGAGAGAGACAGAGAGAGAGAGCATCGAAACTCAACAAAGTCTCATCTATATTAGATATTTTGATTATTTGTTTTTATTCCAAAAATATATTTGTTTGACAGGGACGCGTTTCGCAAACACTTAAACACTTTAGTTAAACTGCCTTTTCATTAGACATTTCACACAGCATGATCAAATTATTAAACAAGATACATTTGAACTTTATTTGAAAGAATAAATGCCATTACATCAGAAAAGCTGACATGATTAAGAGTATTGAAGAGGGGCATGAATGTCATAGATGTTTCTGTGATGAATGGTGAACTAAAACTGAAGTGGCTCAATTCCTCCTTTTGGTTTAGCATCCCGAATGTCATTTTTCAAAAGATGGGTGCAATGGATTTTCTATTGCGTTGTGACTATGATTTATACAAACTACCTGTAAAATGATCTGATTTCCATCAGCAGGTACTTCTGTACTGGGACCTAATGTTTAAACATACACCCCTGTGGAACAACAGGTACATTCTGAGTCATAGAAAATCCTTGTTTTTAGATTTGATGGAGATTTTTGTGATAAATGTAATTTCCAATGCCCAATTAGAGAATACAATAGAGTGATACAGACCATTCCAGCACACTGAAAACAATGATTCAACAGTCTGTGATGTACACTGTATAAAATAAATGTATTTTTACAGGAAAAAACGGTAGAATTTAACAGTATTATGACATTTTGATCAGAACGGTGAAATTCCACTACAAATGTATACATTAACACCAAATATAGCCTACATTTTCCAGCTGAATTAGGCAAAAAGCAACAGTTGTGATTTACACTAAAAACAAATCGCTATATATTCTATTTACATCATGTAAATATGTTTGCAATAAGTGTAAATAGTAATTATGCTCTATTCTATATGTTGGCAGATTCTGTTTGCATCTCAGTAATTGTGTACATTAACAGGATGCAATAATAGTATGAAGTGTTTTATTAAACACTCGTTAGACACTTTATTTCTACTTCATTTTTGTTGAAAATAAATGCCTTTTCGATGTGATTTGTGATACCAAAAGGTATAAATTACAGATTAGAACCAAGGACTTTGAAACTATCGCTGGATAGTGGTAGCTTAGTGGTTAGAGAGTCGGGCTTGTATCCCAAGAGTTGCAGGTTTGAGTCTCATGGTTGACGTGTTGTGACTGTTGTGCCCTTTGAGCAAGGCACCTTACAATTGCTCCCCACAATGCTGTGTGTGTGTGTGTGTGTGTGTGTGTGTGTGTGTGTGTGTGTGTGTGTGTGTGTGTGTGTGTGTGTGTGTGTGTGTGTGTGTGTGTGTGTGTGTGTGTGTGTGTGTGATGGGTTAAAGAGGTCACTTTTCGAGTATGTGTTTCACTTATTGGTATCCTCATCCAAACACACACTCCTGTCCAACCCACTTGTTACACCACTTCTGGAAAACCATTTATTGTTAAGGTAATTGTCATGATTTCCATATCAAAATCCGAAATAACCAGCTGTAGATGCTATTTTCACTAAGTGACAATATCAGCATTTTTACGTAATGCTATTTACATTAGGTGTAAATCATTTTCATTTAATAAATATAATTATCAAATTTGCAGTAAGTGTAAATGCTAATTAGATGCTATCTATATTGGCAGATAGATGCACCTTAGTATTTTTGTAGATTAACAGGATCCAATAATTATCATAGAGTGATATGATTATATTTATTAAAATTGTTAAATGGACGCTACATTGTTGTGAGAATAAAAGCCCTTCTACACCGACCCAAGCCTACCCAATAAATACTTTATTTTTAATAAACACTCTTCTCTTAATAAAGCACTTTATTTCCACTTTTCAAAATTTTCATTGCAAATAAATGGCTTTTTTTTTATCACAAAAAAGGCAAATCTATAAGCCAGTGGTTCTCAAACTTCCTCTGCGTGCTAATATTGTTTTTGGAAGAGAAAATACAACTGACTTCAGGATGAACTTGAATGTTTTCTACGAGTACACTAACATTGTGCAAGAACAGAACTGCAGCAGCTCCCTTCCATAATGACCAAATACAAAATAAGTGCAATTAGCAACCATTACTGCCAGGTCAGGCACAAAAAGGGTTAAGGGACGCTTTTGTAAAGGAAATTTCCTACAAATGCAATAATCACTGTACATGCCTTTCTATCATGTCTTCTGAAAACCCTGACACATTCAGAAAGTGTGCACTGCCACAAATAGTTAGCAAATCTGGGCTTACATGTTTTCATGCCATAATCTTTTTCTAGTGAATTTATTTATTTAAACCAAATGTACAGGGACATATTTGTATACTGTGTGACAGAAGTAATGTTAAAAAACAAATAGAAATACTCTTGAAACACACATTTTAGTATTTAGTACACATTTAGAGTATTGCTGTAAACAACTTCAGCTTTTGATTATATAGCAAACCTTCAAGATCAAACAATGGAAAAACACTTCCCAGCAAAAGTCATGTTTTATGAACACAAATTTGTTCAATTAAAAAAAATTAAATCCTAATCACATCACAAGGTAATAAAAATGATTTAAGGAACAAAGCGCTGCACTGAAGTACAAAAAGTCGGTCTGTCCTGTTCTTCAGCTGAAATGTCAATCTTCTGAAAGACCTGAATCTGTGGGGACACAAACCGTTATAATTAAAACCCAAACCAAAAGAAGAGCAGAAACAGCAACAAGCCTTAACCAAATACTCTCAGTTTTGGCCACAGACAATTACATCACATTTATTGGAGTTAATTATAAAAATGATTGTCCTTTGGTGCACTTTATCATCGATGAATGATAAACACAGAAGATGAAGTCTACCACTACTATACAAGACAGAGCTTCTATACCCGTTACTCTCCCCAGTCAAATGAAGCCATTTTTGACGTCAGACTCAATACTCTGGGGTTGACAGAGTACGCTCTCTTTTTCTCTCTCTTTTCCACCTTGGTACCTTTATGAGGATTTATCCTAAAGATGCACCTTTAAAACACAACACAAACAATATCCTTAAATAATTGTTGTATGCTTCTTAACCAAAGGAATGCAGTCTATGAATTACCTTTAAAGAATTCTAGTGTGGCTCCCAGTTCTACAGGGTAACTGATGTTCAATATATAGTAAAGAGAGAACATCAGATACAGGGCTTCTGTAAAACTCAAGAGATGGTCATTTACAATCATCTGGTCTACTGCTACCATGTACACACTGGCTGTCAGTGGGTTCTCTCCTTTGAACAAACACAAAATCAGTAAGACATAATATTTAACAGAATGTGAGTTCTGGTCACCCGAAACTCAGGAATTATTGTGTTGCAAGATCATAGTAAATAATACCCACCACACACTACTATACATGGTGTTGCTGGAAGCTGTTCTGAGCATATATCACTTGGAACAGAGGTGTCTTCTACCATCACAAGAAAGTGGTCTTGGTCATTTTTGAAATGGGTTAGCAGCAACATCACTGCCCCACAAACATGACCCCCTCCAGCTCTATACTTTGTGAGGATTCTCCCTGCTCTGCTTGCTCTTTCTGTGCACTCAAATTGAAAGTAGTCCAATATTCTTCTGAACTTACTGGAAGCAGATTCTTCAAAGCTGTTGTTTATGTCAATGCCAGTGAGCTCTTTAAAGTGTGCTTTCATTCCTGCTGGCTGAAAAGATATGGCCACTCATCAAGTAAATCGTTGGTTTCCTTTCCAGATTGGATGTTGTTTCTTTGAGAGGTGTAAGTAGAAGTCATTAAGTCATAGATTGTCTTTACATCACTTTCATTATTTTGAAACATTACTAGCAACTTCTCTTTCTTTTCCTGCTGCAATTCGGATGTTTCTCCAACTAGCAGTTGTGGATCAGAATTTATACAACCATATAACAATTTTCGTTTCTTTGTTGATACTTCTAGAGTACCACAAAGTGGTGTACTAATAGCTTTTGCTCTTTTAAATTTGTCAATTCTACACACCAGTTGTTTGAGGAGAGAATCATATCCACTTCCTACAACCTGGGAATTAATCTCATCTCTGAAAGACTTTGGGTATGCAATCACCATTTGTCGGGCTATTTCTGATACATGTTTTTTTGCTGGACATGTGCTGACTTCCAGGATCTCAGAAGCAACAATACGATATTATAAAACTATAATGCCAGTCATGATCATAAAACGAAGTTTCACAGCTACTGTCACCTAGAAGATAAACCAATGTCCACAGGTTACAGGATGAACACTTTTCATGCAGCTGTAATTTTTTGGCAAAATTGCCTATTCCCAAGCTGCAGATTTATTGAAGTTTAATAACGGACAAACAGAGATGGCATGGGGCTTTGTGGGTTGTTCATGTGCCACTATATAGAGTATGCATTTAAAGTGGTGCACAGACTTGTTTTATGTCCGCAGTGCATTATTGTCAGAGGGAGACCGTTGTGCATTTTTCACAGGGACCGCAGGACCACAGTGCAACAAATCACTAGCATGAAATGGGCACATTTAACGTTTTGCTGGTGATTTGCTGCACTGTGGCCCTGTAGTTGCTCTGAACAATGCACAACAGTCTTCACTCTCTGCTGGCATAAGCTGCGGACTCAACTGGAGACGTTTTGGCCATTCATGCACCAGGTAATCACCACAGTGGCACATGTACGGATCACAATGTATGCAATTTCCAAAATCAATGTTTTGAGGCCCGTGCCATCACAGTTTGATTTGTACCATCAAACTACACTAGTCAAAATTTTAAGAGGATCAAAACCTTTCATAATAGTTGTCTTAAAACCAATACCCAAAACTCTTCAAATGCTGACTAGTGTACAATAAATCTGCAGATTTGTAGACATATACACATATACATATACAAACCCGATTCCAAAAAGTTGGGACACTGTAGAAATTGTGAATAAAAAAAGGAATGGAATAATTTACAAATCTCATAAACGTATATTTTATTCACAATAGAATATAGATAACATATCAAATGTTGAAAGTGCCCTTGTATTCTACCCGTGTTGAAACAAAGTCTGGTTCATTAAGCAAGCTTGTCTCAACAGCTTTGCACACAACATCACTGTACAAATGAGGAGAGTATGTGACCAAGTCAACACTTTTAAGCTTTGGTGAAAAAAATGACCGTGAGTGAAGATATGCTTGAAGAAGTTGATGGTTGTGTGACAATGTCTTGCATACATTTTTGAAGTTCTGTGTTGTTCTCACACTTCTTTTGAAGTAGGAATGTTTGCTTTCAAATCTCAATGACCATAAACGAATTAAAGGTCCAAGACTTAAAATGAGTGACGTATAGTGAAGCATGTAATGATGTTTTGGTTTCAAATTTTCACCAGGAAACAGCTCCTTTCTTGTTTCCAGATATTCTGGTATTAAGACATTGAGATATGCAGTCTGTGCAGTGGTAATCTTGGGAGCACACACTAGCTCAACCAGTTCTTTCAACTTAACAGTCAGTTGCCATACAGGGTCTTGTGACTCTACTCTGTCTCCAATTATGACAGGAAGAAATCTGAGGAGACACCAGTTCTCAGCTGCTTGACCACCTAACTTTCTGCCTTTTTCACATATCTGGGAGGGGCAGAACCAGCATCAGAATCCAGATATTTGAATTGTGCAAGTCTCCTGTTCAGCTGCGTATATGAAAACCACTTCCTTTTTACAAAGTATTCCAAGAAAATGGCAAGATCAATAGCTACAACGCCTTCAAACAAGTCGTGGCCAAGGCATGGGGAAGGCCAGGCTGAGCAACATGAAAATATTTGAGAGAGTTGAAAATGGAGTCAAACTTCAACCCATTTACAACATTTTCTTCGGTCGTCCTTAGAGTTTCCACTGCCGCCTTATAGGACTCAACTGTAGCGATTGGGAAAGTCTACACACACGTTTTGAAGTTCACTGCGAGATACCAAGCAATACCTACAGCAATGCTTGGCAGTACTGAAGTTCTGTAAGTAACCACCGATGCAGTGGGACCCCAAATTATCACCGATAATAGCCACTATTGTTGCACGTACTATGTCACCTGAAGATGTCACAAATCCATGCTCTTCAAGTTCTTTGACATCTGCCAACAACTTAGCAAAAATCTTGGTTTGACCAAAATAGTTAAAGTCTCTCTCATAACACAAAAGTGATAACTGAATGTTATCAATGCATGATCTGTAAAATGGCTCAAAGTTGCCAAGTGTAAAATACACTCCAATCATTTTGTGTCTTTTTTAGCTGACCCAAGGGATTCACAATCTCAAAGGCATCCTGGTACAAGATAAGTTGGATTGTAATCTCAGGCTGCTTAAACAAGTCATTGGATTTGAATACAGAGCCATCACAGATGTCAGAGAACACAGAAGAGTGTACATGCTGATGTTTGGCACACTGCTCCCACACCACTGGGTCTATTAACATGGTTTTTAAAGTGTTCTTCAATGGAATATACTGTGCATAACGTTGGTTTCGGTTCTCATCACGACCAAGACACATACTTTGTGGATGCACGTACGAAAAACATTTCTGATAATACTGTCTTCTTTGGTATTCTGTGGAAAGTAATGAATTACAAGCTGAATGTAAATCTTGGCCTTGCAAAGTCTGCACCACAGATTCAATATCACATTGTGAAAGGGCCGTTTCCTGAACATCTTCTGTGTGTACTGATGACAGACAGAATTTAAACCACTGAATTCCTCCACAATCATCTGAATGGTTGACGATGGCACCAGGTATTTGGCTTGTAGCTGCATATAAAACAGGCAGAGATTTTTCATGTACAATGACTTTGCGTTACATTTCGTCAGTGAGTCTGTGAATTCACTTTCATCAACCTCATCCTCAGTAACATCAAAAAATGCTGAAGAAGTTTGCTCAGATAAAGTATCCATAATCCGTAATTGTGCAAATATAGAAGTCCTGTGCTTTCGTGAAACATGGGCAGTGAAACTTGATCTTAAACTGAAATTTTTGTCACATTTTTCAAAAGGACAACACACCACCTCTCCCTTGGCTAAATGTGACCTGAGATGAGAAAGGACATTGTTCATGTCTGTAAATTGTTGTTGACAGTCTGTATTGTTGCAAACAAACGTGCCCGTCGAATCATCAAAATGAGTATGTGGTCTTTTGTGATGGCGATAAACATGAGCTTTGAGAGCATTGTACTTTGAGAATTTACATTTGCATTCTGGGAAGCAACATGGGAATTGAGCATTTGCTTCATGTCTGTGTAAGATTTGATGATTAACATATCCCTTAACTGTCTTCAGAGAGCAATCACAAAATTTGCACAAATACATCATCATCCATATGGTTAAAGGTAACACACCTCATAAGATGAAATCCGTTGTCCATGCATATGGGTGTTCTTAAATGATTGTGAAAGCAACGTTCTGAAACTTATTTAGTACTTTTTAATGCAACTTGCATCAAACATTAAGAATAAGATTTAAAAACGTATGTGATTAGCCATTGCAATTGTATTCACCTGTTGCCAATGAACTTTTAAATTACGTCAACAGATTTTTTTAAACACTTACCATTCACCACTCGACATCGAGGTCCATGATTGTTTTGTTGTCATTCTGTTATATATTGCATTCATACAGCAGAATATGTTGCCTAAACGGTCACGTTTACACACAAAGCTACTTAACAAAGTCACTTACGATTTTTGAAAACAAACTGACGCCTGTAAATATTCCAGCGAACTTATTTGCCATGTCAATGAGCACGTTTCCCGACCAAAACAAAAACACAGGGATTTTTCCTTGAGGCATTAAATATAAAATTGTAATCAACAAGTGTTACTGTATTTACGTTGTTTCTGCTGTTGCAGTGCACCCTTGGCCTTGTCAGTGGGTGAGGTCACATCACTAAACTGTCTGAAGAAGTAAGGTGTCCTGGACCATCATCAAATTTGTGTATTACATATTTAATGAACAAATATTTTTTATGTAAGAAACGCAATAACATCTAAAAAGAGTAACATGATCAGACATGATAATGAATATAGATATGTGATGTATGATATCTAACCATTTTCTCTCTTATTTTTTAAAGGCATCAACATGGAGATTGAATTGGAGACCATTGTTCTGTTCGAAGTGTAGTTTGTGGAAGATGCAATGATGAAATTAATGTTGTATTTTCAGCATATAAGCAATGTTCAGATGATGGTACTATAGCACTGTTTAAAGTTTTTAATATTGTTGTTATTTACAATGGAAACTACTGTAACAGAAGAAAATAAAGAGGGAGAAATACAAATGATTTTCTCTAATGACTTTTTGTGTGACATATAACAAACATTTCATGAACTACATATAAAATTATCTGTAAGCCATAATCAAAATCAAAATGCTGTACATGCCTTTCAAAATTATGGTCCATCACAGTTCATTTTTTCAAATAACGGTCAACACGTGTTATTTCAATTTACAGTCAAACTCTGTTAAATAATTATTCAAACATGATTTCAGTTTACAGTCAAAACATGCTTTATGAAGTAATGGTGTCAACATGTAATTTATATCTACATTCAAATCATGTTTAGTTAAACAACTGCTACACCATGTTTTTACATTTACAGTTAAAACATGTTTTATTAAATAAGGGTTTAAACATGTTACGTGAACTTACAGTCAAATAATGCCATGACATTTAATGGTCTATGCATGTATTTGCAATTATACAGACAAAATATGTTATTTCTGATTACGTTTGAAACATTTTATAGTACTGTATGGTCAATGTTCTTTTTTCATGTTGCTGTGTAAACATGTGTAACCCCTATCCACTAACCATTTGCACCAGGTCAGAGTTTTTGTTCTTTAGTTCTTTTATTTCTAAATTATCTTTTAACCCTGTCTTCTGGATTAACCTCCAAGGAATCACTTTATGCAAGCAGTCTATTTATAAATCACTTTTAAACTAAAAAAACACCCACACACTCACAAATAAACGTTTAAACCAATAAATATTGTACCGTTATTTTCATTAATGGCAAACGTTTGGCACCCTGTGCTGCCATTTGCTTGTTTTTTTCTGTGTTTTTTTTTACAGTGTATGAGAGCTGGACTCCACATCATAAAAGGAGACCAGACCCTCCTCATAATCCACAAACACACCAACCTTCTGTGGCTTCATTCTCACACACAGAGAGACACGAGGATCATCACAGGCTTCATATTCATTCTCATTCCTCAAACCCACAGTCCAGAATCCATTCACTGGAGTCAGTGTGATCGATCCCTTCCTGTTAATGGATTCTCTGACCACTCCTAAAGTCCAGTCAGTCTTTCCCTTCACCTGCACCTCAAAATAAAATCTGCCTGAACTGAATCCCTTCTTTCCCAGGACCATTACACAGTAATCAAATCTGTCTGGTTTATCTGGGAGTTTTTGTCTAATGTCTCCACATGTCACT
>NW_026266922.1:0-16652 GCF_025860055.1 Xyrauchen texanus | reverse complement strand
TGTTAAAAGTGTGCCCCCTAAATGCACAAATGGCTCCTGCCTGGCCCCCCAGTTATTGTGGTCTAGAACCGCCACTGATCTTAGCTTTTAAATACCAAAGGGGGTCACGAAAGTCTTATTAATTTGTATGGTTAGATCCTTTTTCTATTATACCATATGACTAGTAACAATGAGCTGAAATCTTAATTACGTGTATTTTATAAAAAAGTATTGTTAAGACCTACATAAATGAAACCTTTTCCTGATCAAATATTTTAACATCACTCTGTAGTGCTCTTGTGCTTCATTCTACCATGAGACTTGTCCCCGTGCTTGATCAGCTTCCAAAAGGCCTGATCCTCTATGATCTTCTGAAGGTGATGGAAATACACCCAGACCTTTGTCTACCACTGTTTGTACCAGGGGAGACAGATGACCGGGTAAAAGTAAATCATTTTGTAGACATAAAGGATTACTTCACCCAAAAATTCAATTGTCATCAACTGACTGTGGTTGGGTCCATATTGAGCAGTCATGGATCACAAGAAAGAACAGCACTGAAGAATAAACATCACTTAATATAGCTTCACTCTTTCACTCTTGTTAAAAAGAAAGCTGACATGTGTTGGTAGATGGAGAGATGTGACTGGCAGTAACGGGAGGGAGAGACAGATGGGGAAATGGAGATTTTGGTCCTGTTTCCACCTTGCATTAAGATGCGTTTTTGGTGACCCGATCACACGTGGAAGGTGGAAAGAGGGCCTATGATGAATGTAAAGGGTGACTGAGGCTGTAAATCCCCAAAATATTTAATATCCAGTATTTCATAGAAGAAAGTCAAACAGGTTTTGAAACATGAGGGAGAGTAAACGATGACAGAATTTGTACTATGGGTGAACCATCAGTTTAATGTTTGCTTTGAAAATTGCAGATGCATAAAGAAAGGCCAACCTATTTTTAAGAACAAGGTGAAGCTGCTGAAGAAATAACTGTGGGTAAAATAATGCCGTGGATGACAGGTCAAAGACACCGGCCAATTCTTCCTACTGACAAGAAGGAATTCAACATCACTGTAAGGTTCATTCATGACTGTGACCTAAACCATACATGCACTCGCACTGTTACCTTTCCTACATCTCACCTGACAACATTTCACAACTTCAAAGATATTATGAAAATGGCTTTAAGACACGGAGAGTCCTTTGATAATGTATAACTTTAGAGAAGGGTACATTATTGAAGTTAACTATTTATGCAGTTCTTGTTCTCAGGGACGTAAAAAATATGTTTTGTTCATATAATCATTAGTTGCAATATTTACTCCATTGCAAATAAAAGCCAGTTGTGACGGTTTGTTTTAATTTATCTGCTGTGCACAAATTCTAGAATAAAATGTACAATGTAGTTTAATATTCACACAAATTAATTAATCACGTGATTTGTGTTATTTAGTACATGTACAATTATGATTGTTCAATTCAAATATAAGTTAATTCTCTAATGGCATCAGCAAATTCAGACATGGCTTTGTGCTGTTAACATACTTTCAATATACTGAAGCAAGGATATATAAAGATCTCTTCCATAAGAGTCAGAGGATTTAAGAGGATTAAATGTTGATTTTAGTGTTTCCATCATTGACAGAGTGAGGGGGCACTTAATTTCAGATACATGAACTCCAATGGCTTCTTCTGTCACACTGTCACACGTCTCCCAGTCTGTCCAAACAGCTCCAGATTCTTAAAGTATAACAAGGGCAATTACAACCTACTTCAAGCTCAAAAACAAGTTCCAATCATGTATTAATCAAAAATAAAAACCTGCAAATGCTCCTCTGTGTCACCAGAAGAGTTCTGCATGTGTCCTAGAATCCACAGCTGGTTAGGAGCGAGTCCACCTTCGGTATGCAATGGATGATTGTCCCAGCCTTCAGCAAAAGTGTGCAAGTCATGCTCTAGACGTGGGAGAAACACGTAATGTGCACAAAACACATGAAGAGAATCTGACATGTCCAACAAGCCATCTTCTTCCAGGCTGAAGAAGGTCATAATACTGCTGTGTCACGCAAAGCCAGATGTCCCGCCATGAACCATTATTCACTCTTGCTTGTGTGTGGTTCAAAACCATTTCCTTCCTTTGAGCAACAATATATTAGGCACAAAGTTAGTCTTGGTCATCAATCAATTTGATTGAACCTTTTTCCTCTATACAATGAAATGACTGACGATTAACACCTAAAGTTTACTTCAATTAGACAAAAAACTTTTTTTTATTACCTTTGGTTATGTACGCTTTTGCCGGCAATGAAGCTTCCCACGTTTCCCACACCTTCATCACCTCTGACCCTAAAAATTCTTCATGGCAGCCATAATGTTACTGATAATAATCCAAGTGAATGAGACATAAAAGGTGCTGCTCACCTTGAAGGCCACCCATAATTTTGCACAGACTTGAGAAGAAATGATAGCGCAGTGTTTGAGCGGTTGTTCGTTGCTGGTTCCAGGTACATGATCTATATATACAGAACAAAACGCATGTATATTGACATCATGTAATATGTATCAGGAATAATGTACAGTACAGCCAGCAAGTCATAGTGCAAAATAAAGCCAGACATGGTGACTGTTCAATATATGGCTACAAACCAACTGCAAATTGCAGAGTCTAGAAAAACAGCTAGATTCCAGCTCCGGTTATGTTTATTCCCATTCTGAGGTCTGTTTATTTAAGAAAATAAATAAACTGACATTGATCTGAGATGATATTTGCTTCATTAGTTACTTGTAGAGATCATAGAATAATATGTGAAGTAGGAAAGATGACTAATCTTCTATTTAATCGTACTACTAAGATGGTGTGATCAAACGATTGGTTTATATGTACTGATCAGCCACAACATTAAAACCACCTGCCTAATATTGTGTAGTTCCCCCTCGTGCCGCCACATGGATGATTGTTGGTGTCAGACGGGGATGGTTTGAAGATGAGAGTCAACAGAGAATGGTCAGACTGGCTCAAACTGACAAAGTCTACAGTAACTCAGATAACCACTCTGTACAATTGCGGTGAGTAGAATATAATCTCATAATGTTTTTCTGAGATGTGGGTTGGCACAGTTTCGGCATCACGAGGGAGACCTACACAATATTAGGCAGGTGGTTTTAATGTTGCCGATCTGTGTATGGTTTCACTGACTGCACATTTGTAACAAAATCCAGTATTAACGTTCCAGTTTAACCTTTCGTGAGTAACCATCTATGCCCCCAAATATGATGATGTTGTACCTTAAAAACAAAAAATATTAAATAAGATGGACTACATATATGATTGTGCTTACTATACCTCTAAACATATAAAAGAATTGAGCAGTTACCTTATGAGTTTGTGATTTGTGTCAATATGCACTAAGGACAAAGGCTGTTGTACAAAATATGACCTCCTGACAATGCACCCCAGCTGTGTCATTCTTTCTAAAATGCCAGGTGCATCAACCCTGTGCATGGACTCCTTTATGCGGTTCCACTGTACTTTGTGTCCGTCTGCTTGCAGGCATAATCTCCTGTTATATGTTAGAGGTATAATAGAGATGGTATGTTAACCTATTTCTTCTGTTTCTGTTGTAGAACCCCCCCCCCCACACACACACACACACACACACACACACACACCTGTTCAAAACCTCTCCTATACCCTCATATCAACCTGACTACCTAAATATACAACCTGTCATGTGCCTGTGACTTGTGGCTTCTGCTACGTTAATAAACCCCTTTTGAATGGAACCTGACTGTATGAATCCTATCCTGTGTTCTGAACAACACACCAGGAGGCGAATGGATAATTAGGAACCTCCTTAGTATACCGCCTTTGTTCCTTCCCCAAACTATCAAACAGACAGCACTAATGGAAAGGAGTCAAAGACAAACACTTTCAGCAAAACATTGAAAATTGCATCTTTTTTTAAACTAAAACATTGTAAAAGTAAACTTACCAAGTACATAGTTTACAAAGCAAAAGTCATAAAATGCTGAAACATAAATAATGTTCCACCATAAGTGCTGCTGCTGAGCAGTGATATGGTGAACGGGTGTTTGACATGAAAGCGGCAGCAATAAAGTGTATTACAGTACACTGTGTAGTACACTGTGTAGTACACTACTCAAAACATGAGAGCTGTGAAGCCATGCAGCGAAGTGCATGACATTATACTCTTAATCGTGACCAGAATCAGTATAATAACAGTTATTAACTATTAGATAATAACAACAATTTCCTTAATGTGAAGAAGTGTAATTATACATTGATTAATTTAAAATCAACTACACCAATCTGTACTGTGCTCTCTAACAGACGTTTCCATTAACCTGCCTCTATATGCCAAGAAATGCGATAGTGCGCTTTATTAACACAAAATAACATGATTAAAGATCGATAGAAGTAAAATATAATAATAATAACAACAATAAAAAAAAAACTTACCTGAGTGGGTGTGTGAGAGTGTACTTGTTCTTCTGCCATTTTGCCGCGATGAGGTTGAAATGACTGCCCATCCCCCACTAGCTGAGATTCAGGGGCGCGCATGCGCACTTTGACAGATTGATTTATCTTCCAGTCTTTTAGTAATGGCTGCGACAGCAATGACGTAATTTTGACAGCTGTTTTGCACTTTTGGATTCGTACTCGTAAGCAAAGATTTGTGCTCGTAACTGAGCAGCTGCAAAAATAGACGTCTTGTCTGTAGAATAATACACACACTCACACACACACACACACACACACACACACACACACACACACACACACACACACACACACACACACACACACACACACACACACACACACAACACAGCCAATAGGAATGAGTTTATAACTGTTACATATTCATGAGAAGATAGGGGCGGAGCTATGACATCACTGAATCTCAGTTAAAGTGAAACTGATTTTAAAACAGGAAGTCTTTCAACGTTTTCTCTCTTCAAACGGCAGAATATTTCTTCAGATATTGTCAAACTTTAGTGATCACAGCTGATACTCACTCACAGGTAAGTGATAATAGAAATATAAGAGACATTTCCCTGAACAGGTTTCTAATGTTAGTGGTCTGATTCAGAGGAGTTTGTGTCACACTGGAATAAAGCTGCACAAAACCAGATTTAAACACCAGTTAAATACTCCAACTAGTTTACTGAATTAGTATCAGAATATCATTGAATCGGTTATAAATCAGAGTTTGATGTGTGCTGTCATGATGTCAAATAACTTGAAGACGTCAGAAACAGGAAGTGTTTGAACTGCAGACAGAATGAACAAAGTCCAGTGAAAATGTTTCATCTTTTTTACTCCATTTAGTCTTTCATACTACAACACACCACTTAAGTTTATATATATATATATATATATATGTTGCTTTATTGCAATCACTAATGTAAAGTCTGTGTTGTTATGTGATGACTTCATTCAGTCTTCACCAGCCAGACAGTGAATACTGCCAACACAGGACTGCAAACTACAGCCTACATGAGGACACTTCACTGACTATTACCTGCATCACTCCGTCAGTTTAGGGAATATTTTGAGTAAATGACTATTATTCAATGAGCACATGACTAATATTACACATACTATGGAAATAATTGTAATGCCAGAGGTCAAATGGGTTTAGAACGACATGAGAGTAAGTAAATGATGACAGAATTGTCATGTTAAGGTGAAGTATCCCTTTAAATGTACTCATAACATAAAAATAGCATGTACTAAAACTATTGTGAATTATAGTCCATATAAGAAATGTGCTTTTAAAGTGAGCACATCGAAGTAAGCTCACACATCAAAACATACTGTAGCACTGTCGGGTACCCACAATGCATTTCGGCGGGTGAAGGACTGACCAAGTTTGGACTGAACAACTGAATAGCCGTTCTGCAAAATTGTTCAGAACGGGTTTAGGGGAGTGTTTATAGTGGATTGTACTTTCAGAATTGGCCATATTTAAATGTTCTTGTTTGTGCCTTTCCATTATGTAACTTTTATAGTCCTCAGATACTAGAACTGAAGGTGTGCCATTATGTATGTGTGGTTCTGTCAGACTCTGTGTCTCATTTGAGTAACAGCAAAAACTTTAATGAACTCTTAAAAACTATGAAATGAAGAAGAACATCAGAATACTAATAGTGATATTTTAATGGTCAAAACTGGGGAGACAAAACTTCTATTTAGGGTGGCAGCTGCCTCCATTGTGCCCCGACTGTACTGTAAGAGATGCTGTAGTCTAGAGCTTCTGTACATGACTAGCATACTGCTAACTGCATACTGCTAACTGCATACTGCATACTGCATACTGCTAACTGCATACTGCATACTGCTAACTGCATACTGCATACTGCTAACTGCATACTGCTAACTGCATACTGCTAACTGCATACTGCTAACTGCATACTGCTAACTGCATACTGCTAACTGCATACTGCTAACTGCATACTGCTAACTGCATACTGCTAACTGCATACTGCATACTGCTAACTGCATACTGCTAACTGCATACTGCATACTGCTAACTGCATACTGCTAACTGCATACTGCACACTAAATACTGCAATCAGCTTTAAACTGCAACATTTATTACTTTTGATCACAGACACTTTTAACACTTGAACTTTTGACTTTCATCTTACATCGAGTCATTTAATAAAACTGGAGATCTAGAATATATGAGAACTTACTCAGAAGTGAACTGAATGTCCTCTTGAGAAGTTCATCTTTAATATTTCACACACTTTGATCATGTTTCATGCTGTGAAATGAGATGTTGGAGTGTTGTGTCCTAAACAGGATTAAAGAGAGGAAGAGCAATGGCAGAATCTTCATCAACATCACCAAAACAAAAACCAACCAGGAGAAACAGTTCAGAAGATTTCACGTCCATGTAAGTCAGTGAGAGAGAAAATAATAAATGAGTGAATTAATGAAGCAAATAACATCAACAACAATAATAATGTCATGTGAAAACCCTAAACATCACATCAGATTAAATCTATATACAATAATACTTCAATCATTTGTATTTTCAGGCATGTCGTCCTCCAGTAGTGCACTAAATGAGGAGCTTCAGTGTTCAATCTGTCTGGATGTGTTCACTGATCCAGTCTCAACTCCATGTGGACACAACTTCTGCAAGACCTGCCTGAATGAATGCTGGAAAAACACTCAGAACTGCAGCTGTCCATTGTGTAAAGAAACATTCAGCAAAAGACCTGATCTGAAGATTAATACAACACTCAGAGAGCTCGTGCAACACTTTGAGAAGAAGTTTAATCTGGGTAAATCTGAAGTTCTCTGTGACATCTGTGATGAAAGAAAGCAGAAAGCCGTGAAGTCTTGTCTGATGTGTCAAAGCTCTTACTGTGAAACTCACCTGGAGCCTCATCGGAGAGTTCTACGATCTAAAGAAACACAAACTGATGGACGCTGTGGAGAAACTGGAGGATTATATATGCCAGAAACACGAGAGACCTCTGGAGCTGTTCTGCAGAGATGATCAGACGTGTGTGTGTGATTGTCCTGCACTGCAAGGAGACCACAAGACTCACAACACTGTTCCTATAGAGGTCGAGAGTGCAGAGAAGAAGGCAAGAGTTACTAATATTCAATCAATACTTATTTTGAAGATGGAAAAGCTGTGTTGAGTGATGAAATGTGTCTGTGTTGTTCTCTGTCTGTAGAATCAGCTGGTAAAGACACAGACAGACGTGCAGCAGATGATCCAGAACAGAATGAAGAAGATTCAAGACATCCAACACTCTGTAGAGATGAGAAAGGTCAGTCAAATTTAGGTTCAATCGTCTTTATAAATAAAGGTGCTGAATTAAATACATTTAAACTGTGACTTGATCTCATCAGAGAAACACAGAAGAAGAGAAATCACACAGTGTTGAGGTGTTCACGACTCTGATCCGCTCCATTGAGAGATGTCAGACTGAAGTTGTTGAGATGTTGGAGGAGAAGCAGAAAGCAGCAGAGAAACAGGCTGAAGATCTCATTAAAGAGCTGGAGCAGGAGATCACTGAGCTAAAGAGGAGAAACTCTGAGCTGGAGCAGATCTCACACACTGAAGATCATCTTCATCTCCTACAGGTCAGTGTCCATCTCTCTCATCAATGAGAATGATTAGAAAACACTCCTCATGCTGATGGATTTCTCCTCTCTCCTGCTGTAGATTGACCCGTCCCTGTACAGCCCTAAAAACAGTAAGAACTGGACTGAGATCAGTATTGACACTCATGTGAGTGTGGACACTCTGAATACAGCTCTGACTCGACTCAAAGACACTCTACATGAGACTGTAGATCAAAAACTCGGTCAAACTGGTAAGTGTATAAACAAACAAATATAAAGTGTGATAGTGAACACAAAGCGCACTTTCACTTTAAATGATGGTGTAATGGCAAATGTTCCTGGTTCACACACACTGTGTTAATGACACACAGAGACACAGAGGAGGAGACGCACACTTACTCGATTTCTGTGGAGAGATCAAATGAAACTCATAAAATATGTTTCTTCAAAAAACAAGTGTAAATATAAAATTGACCAAAACTAAAGTTGTCCAAAACGACACATTATTTATCATGTCATTCAGAAGTTATTAAAGACTTAAAACGAAATCAAAGTTTATTCATATTATATTATTTGATTTAAATCAATCAAATCACTTTATTGTCACTCAACCATAAACACAATTAATATACACATAATTACACAATATACAAATAATAATATACAATGACAATAATATATATATATGCAGTGAGGTTGTATAATGGTTGTATTTTATATTTATATATTTGAAGTTTTATATGGAAAAATACTTCTTATAATGTATGAATCACACATGCAGAACAAACACCTTAAAATATGAGAATTAATCATCATAATAGATGAATGAATTAAAATAGTTTGTTTGACAATCATCAGCTGAATGTCATAATGGTGACAGCTCTAGTGTATAACAAACATAATGTCCAGATTTACTTGTGTCAGTAACTGTCTTGAGACCAGTTCAAATGACTTTCTGTGTTCATCAACAGCATGTTCATAGAGTTTCAGAAGCATTTCTCCTGTAATATTCCTGTAAACAATTGCTGATGTTTTCTTGTGATTTGTGTTGACAGTATTGAGGAGGATGCAGCAGTATGCAGGTACAGTGTGTGATCTTCACTGTTCTCTCATATACACTTACAATACTTTACATTTATATACTGACAGCTGACTTACTGCACTACACTTTCATTATACTCTGATTCAATATTACATCAATCAAAATGTTTGTATTCTGAAGTGATTGATATTCTCTGATCTCTCTCAGTGGATGTGACTCTGGATCCTGATACAGCTCATCCTAATCTCATCCTGTCTGATGATGGAAAACAAGTGAAACATGGAGACATTAGACAAAAACTCCCAGATAAACCAGAGAGATTTGATAGATGTGTCAGTGTCCTGGGAAAGAAGGGATTCAGTTCAGGCAGATTTTATTTTGAGGTGCAGGTGAAGGGAAAGACTGAGTGGGATTTAGGAGTGGTCAGAGAATCCATTAACAGGAAGGGATCGATCACACTGACTCCAGTGAATGGATTCTGGACTGTGGGTTTGAGGAATGAGAATGAATATAAAGCCGGTGAAAGAACTTGGATTTCTCTGTGTTTGAGAGTGAAGCCACAGAAGGTTGGTGTGTTTGTGGATTATGAGGAGGGTCTGGTCTCCTTTTATGATGTGGAGTCCAGCTCTCATATCTACTCTTTCACTGGTCAGTCTTTCACTCAAACACTCTTTCCATATTTTAGCCCATATTTAAATAAAAAAGGTAAAAACTCAACTCCACTGATCATCACACCTGTCAGTTACAATTAATGAATTTACACCCCATAAATATAAAAACTACATGAACATTAGATTTGTGCATTTCTTAAAAGACAATATGAGGTATGTTGCTAGGGAGATCTGGATGGTTGCTATGGAGATCTGGATGGTTGCTAGGGAGATCTGGATGGTTGCTAGTGTGTTCTGTGTCGTGTCATTTTTATATCACCAGAAGTTGAATTTGAAAAAGCCTCTAAATTCATGATCTTCAATAAAGACTGGGTGTAATTTGTTGTTATTGAAAGATTTTGCTGTTAATTTTTAATATTTGAAAATATTTTGTGTAAATTCACCTAAAATAAATTCAGGTTGTGTAATTCGAGTTTTTATTAGTCAAGTGGTGAAATTCAGGTGTAATTAAAATGTTTGATGTATTAATGTCATACAGAAAGTTTACACACAATAACAGAACAATGTCCACATTGTGTGAAATGTTCATTCAGTTTTCATATAATTTTAAATAAAACTTTTAATGTGATGAAAGAAAAAGCTGTTACATTTTGATCATGTTTGATCAATTAAACTGTTATTAATCTGTTATTAATCTGTTATTAAACTGTTATTAAAGCTGATTCCAGGTTGTTTTTAACACAGTTTCCACGCTTGATAAACGGTAAGACTGTTTTTGCTCTGGTGTTCAGACTTAAACAATAATTCAACAAGTTCAATGTCATTTCTTTCAATTAATGTGAAACTGTCACATGACAGAGTTTACCCCAATAGTTGCCCCTCTATACCTCCGATCACATTTGCTGAGCTTCTTCAGAAACTGTAAATTGAATTATGACATTAAATTAATTTGAGATGATCATCAAGTTCAGTCGGTCATGAAATGTTTCTGGACAAATCTATGGGACATAATGCAGTTGTGATGCTTTAGATTAAATGATTGTTCAAATATTGAATATCAGCAATGAATCATATAAACCCTGATATTACACCACATCAGTTCTTCTGTAATATCTGTGCACACATCATAAACACATCCATGATGGTCCTTATACTAAAACTGAAAGTTCCCCCATAGTGCAGGCTGCCAGCTTGAACATGACCATGACGAACCGGTGACAACCTGCGACAGGTGCAACATCAGGACCAATATTACAGTCCTATCAGAAGAACAACTGCGATTCATCCTCTTCTGAATGTATTTATTTGTTAATTAAAATGACAGTAAGATGGTTCATTTCAATGAATTGTCTCAATAATCTCCCATGTAACTAAAACTTCAGAGGAAAAACATTAGGGGCATCTGGGAGGTGAATTAGCGATAAACACGAAAAGTGGATGGAGTTTAATACTTTTTGTTTGACTTTAATGTGATATTTAGCTGAGAGTGAGAGAGAGAGAGAGAGAGAGAGACGAGAGAGAGAGAGAGAGAGAGAGATCCGATGGCAGTTGGCAGCAAAAAATATCAGCTCCTGCTGTAACTTTCATTTTGCCAGAAAATGTATGAGTTTTATGACTCAAACGATACTTAAATTATTGGAAACTAAACTAATATCAAAAGAGGCAGAAGATTTTTAAGGTAAGACCTCTAAGAAATTTAAAGATCACATCAAATATTACATATAACCTAAATATCAAGCTAACTGCTAGCCAAGCTAACATTCCATGGCAGTTAAAACAGTTGATCACAGCTCGGGCCTGTCTAAGGCAGTTGCATCTTTCAAAACTGAAGAGGAGCTGGAGATCATATATCCAGCAGAGGTTTTAACAAACAAAGATAGGAAGAAGATGAAAGAGATGATCCTTAGAGAGAATCCAGAGATGCTGTTGTCTGATTACAGTGGATCAGAACCAAACAGAGTCGGTGTAACCTGCTCTACTTCACTGATCACCCATCAGCCTGGCACAGCACCCTCATAACTGCCATGCACTGCAGCAGAAAAGGTGGCATCAGTAAAGGTAGACAAATCACTCTAGAAGGAGAAAAGGAGATAAAGCTGACTGTAAACCTGTATCACAATGGTACAGTCATGGTCCAGGGTCAGAACCCAGCCTTGATGAATTCCAGAAGAATTTCATGGACTTTAAAATAAAGGTTCAGATGTTTAAGAAAGATCCTGAGGTGAAGAGCCGTGAAGAGTCCTACAACAAAACAGCCACAAACACTGACCTCAGCTCAGAGCATCCCTATAGCATACAGAAACACTGTCTCTCCAGCATCTCCAAAGATCAAGGCCTTGAGAGACAACATCGCTGAGCTGGAGCAGGACTACTTCCTGTTTAAAGAGGAAACTACCAACAGCCTCTGCCAGCTCAAAAACCAGACCAGCCACCTCAGCACACAACAACTTCAGCAGCTCTTCTCTGCTGTCAGACAGCTGGAGGAGAACAATCAGGAGCTGCGAGAGGAGCTGATGAGGGTGAGAGAGGAGCTGATCAAGAGAGATCAACACAGCAATATGCTGGAGAAACAACTGGAGGAGATGAGACAACAGCTACACATAAACCCTGAACATATCACAACCACAGAGTCACTCAACACCTCTCCTCCTGAACACATCACAAACACAACACAACATCAGCAGTGTGTCAACACACAAACACACACCATCCCATCCCCTGCATCCACGCAAGTTTCTCAGGTCTCTCAAGCTTCTCAGAACTCCAAGAGAAAAGACATCAGCACCAGACAGAGATCTCCACAGACCACAACATCTATCAGCAGCAACAGAGAAGAGAAGAGACAACACATCATCATCCTCTGTGACTCCAACGGCAACCACCTCGACCAGAGGCGACTGTTTCCAGGGAGAACTGTGAGGAAACTCTGGTGTCCCACCTCTCACTCTGCTTTGAAACTGCTGAGAGAAGGAGAATTGGAGCCCCTCACACATTATACTGCACACTGGGACAAACGACCTCAGCACCAGGAGAGTGGACGTCGCCAAAGCTCTCATCACCGTGGTGAAATCAGCTAGAGGGATCTACCCTAGTGCCAGAGTCATCATCTCTACACTTCTGCCTCGCAGAGATGTCCCCTAAAACATCCTCAATGCCATTAATGCAGAGATAACTGATGTGTGTGCACTCGTGCCAAATGTTCATATAGCAAACCATCAGCGCATCACTCATGCGCACCTATATGACCATCTCCACATTCATCGAGGCGGCATGAGACTGTTTGCAAAATCCATCAGGACGCGGCTCTGAGGAGCCCCCAGATAACACGTCCTGTCAGAGAGGAGAGGGTCACACGGCACCCGGCAGACAGTCGGACAGCTACGCCGCTGTTGTGGCTGGTAGAGGTAGTTCAGACACCAGTGACCTCAGCCAGATCAAAAACATGCTGAAGATTATATGTGATAATCTATTAACTTAATTACCTACAATGTGAGTTTAGTCAAGCATATTCTTTAATCCTTTATTATTACTGTTATTATTATTATTTTGTGATGCATTTTAATTGATTTTAATTGATTTACAAAACACTATTGGGTTGTAAAATCAGATATTATTCTTTCTGGTAAATAGAAAATTTCTCAATGTCGTCATTTAAAATAACATGCTACAACATTCAGGGGATGATCTCTTCATCTTTTGGAGAGAAAAGCACTAACCCTGATTTATTAAATATTGTATATAGTTCAGATATAATTATATTACTTGAGACATGGAGTTGTTTAGAGTCTCAAACTTACACCCCTTTAAACTACAGAGAGTTATTTATACCTTCAATGAAAACCCCTCATGTTAAGAATGGAAGAGATTCAGGAGGAATTATAGTTTGGTTTAAAGAGCATCTTTCCCACTATATTCAACCTGTAAAAAAATGGAAAACGCATATCTGGATGAAAATGAATAAGGAAGTCATTTGTTCAGATGAGGATATGTATCTATGTGCAGTGTATATCCCCCCATACGAGTCCCCCTATTATAATGAGGACACCTTACCCACACTACAGTCAGAGATCGTTCAGTTTCAGTCTCTGGGCTCTGTGCTGGTAATGGGGGATCTGAATGCAAGAACCGGAAAGGAACCAGACTACATTAGTTCAGCTGCCGATAAATATATTAATAGTGCACATATACAGCAGAATCAACTCTGTACTAAAGCCCGTCAGAACTATGACAGCACGATAAACAGAAATGGGAAACACGTCCTGCAGCTCTGTAAAAGTCTGGGGTTATATATAGTTAATGGCAGGACAAGGGGAGACTCTCTGGGTCGATTTACTTACTGCTCACCTCGAGGTAGCAGCACAGTGGACTATGCTATTACAGATCTAGACCACAATAAGATCAACTACTTCATGGTGATGTCACAGCTTCCCTTCTCAGATCACAGCCATATAGTCATGAGTATAAACAAGTCAGCAAATCTGCCATCTTCTGATCAGAACATTCAATTGTATTCCCTCCCCACCAAATTTATATGGAAAAATGACAGTCCTGCACGGTATGAGGCAGAGCTCCACAGCATTCATGTCCAGAATATGATGGACACATTTATCTACACCAAATTTAGACAAGACAAGACAAGGATCAATTCGGCAACAGAACAGTTAACCAAAACATTTCATACAGTAGCCGGCAAAGCCCTGAGAATAAGACAAATGTACAGGAGAAAGAAAAGAAATCATTAAAGCCGATTGGTTTGATAAAGATTGTCAATCATTAAGAAAGGAATTACGATCATTATCAAATGAAAAACACAGAGACCCACAAACCAGCACACACGCTCCACATATCACCAAACACTGAACATGTACACGTCACTACTGAGAAGGAAAAGAGCTGATCACATGACAGCTAAACTCAACAAGATCGAGGAGGCTGTCAATGAAAACTACTTTTGGGATTTATGGAATCATTTAGATCAATCAAAAAAGTCAAATCCACTCCCATCTGTAACCCAAAACTCTGGACAGAACATTTCAGAAACCTCTATTTACAAAATGAACCAAACCCCAGCCAAAAACACCTGACCTCTCAACTAAACAATCTGGAACACACAATAAAAGATCAATTAAACCATTTGGACGCCCCCATATCTTTAAATGAACTGAATGAAAGGATGAAATCCCTCAAAAATAACAAATCTTGTGGCTTGGATGGAATATGTAATGAGATGCTGAAACACAGCAGCCCCAAACTCAAAGATGCTATTCTGAAATTATTCAATCTCTTATTAAAATCAGGACACTTTCCTCAGAACTGGAAGAAAAATCAAATAACCCCAATCCTCAAACAAGGGGACAAGTACAACCCCAATAATTACAGGGCATTACAGTCAGCAGCAACCTCGGGAAACTCTTCTGTTGCATTATAAACAACAGATTAGTGAACTTCATCCAAGAACACAAGACACTAAATACATGTCAGATTGGATTCATGCCTAAACAGAGAACAACTAATCACATCTACACACTTCACTCACTTATACAGAAATATGTTCAGCAAACAAAACAAGGCAAAATATTCGGCTGCTTCATTGACTTTAAAAGGCCTTTGATTGTGTTTGGCATGACCGGACTCTTCCTGAAACTCATCCAGAGTGGCATCGGAGGAAAGACATATGATGTCATAAAAGACATGTACACTGAAAATAAATGCTGCGTGAAGATTAATGACAAAAGAACCAATTATTTCAATCAGACCAAGGGAGTTAGGTCAAGGCTGCAGCCTCAGCCCAACTCTATTTAATATCTATATTAATGAACTGGCCACAACTCTTCAAAACTCATCTTGCCCTGGACTGATCTTAGATGGCAGAGAAATCAAATGCCTCCTTTACGCTGACGACCTGCTGCTGCTGTCCCCTAATGAAGAGGGACTACATCAAAGCCTCTCCATTTTAGAAACATATAGCAGAGATTGGGCTTTACCATTAAACATGGAGAAGTCCAAAGTCATGATCTTTCAGAAAAAAATACGCATTTTGAGCAATAAATATATATTCACAATCGGGGAAGAATCCTTCATCATGTCAACCACTATAATTATTTGGGTCTTACAATCTCTGCTTCAGGACAGTTTGATTTGGCAATAAAAGATCTGACAGACAAAGCCCGTAGGACATATTATAGTATAAGAAAATCATTATTTAAATTCAACCCCCATTAAACTGTGGTTGAAAGTCTTCGACAGCATCATCAAACCAATACTCCTATATGGCTGTGAAATCTGGGGCCTCAAATATAAATTAAATTATGAATCTTGGGACAAAAGCCCTGTTGAAATTTTCCACCTAGAATTCTGTAAAAACATCCTGGGAGTTCACAGAAGTGCCCGAATCTGGGCTGTAGAGCAGAACTGGGCGGTTCCCTCTCCTCACTGAAATCCAGAAGAGAGCAGCTCAATTCTGGTTCCATTTGTCAGACGCACCTCCAGATAATTACCATCACTGTGCCTTTACACACAGGACAGGACACCCAGAGAGTGACCCTATGCACTATTTAGTAGAAAAATATCAGCTAAATTCCTCCATCCAGTTCAGATTGGCCAAACTGAAACAGACAGACAGAATAAGCATGGGAAGAATACATTCACGATTGGCAGCACAAAGTCACTCAGGTACATAAATTAAACTACTTCCACAGAATTAAGGCGGATTATAAATTGGCACCATATTTGATCCATATTAAAGATTATGGACAAAGAAAGCTACTGTCAAAGTATCGTCTGAGTGAGCACAGTCTGTCTGTAGAGGCGGGTCGACACAGACAGAACCGGAGACCCAGAGAGGACAGACCGTGTTCACGCTGCACTGAAGGAGTCTGTAGAGGCGGGTCGACACAGACAGAACC
>NW_026266921.1:0-16660 GCF_025860055.1 Xyrauchen texanus | reverse complement strand
GTGCAGTGGCTGCCACAGCAATCATGATCCAGGATGCTGAAAAAGTTGTTTTGTCACATCCTCTCATTGTACATGTTTCTCATCAGGTAGGAGCCATTATGCATAATATGTCGACTCAACACATGACTGCCCAACGCCGTTCCGGCTATGAGGCTATATTGTTAGCTACTGCTAATGTAACGTTGAAAGTAACTTCTGTTATTCATGGCCCTACTGTACATCTGCATAGGTTGCTGACACAAGGTGAATTTGAGAGCGACGATCACGACTGCCTGAACAGGATCCAAATTTTGACTGCTTGCAGGCCAGACGTTTCCATGTCTGTCCTGGAGGAGGGAATCCATCAATATACCAATATATATTGATATATTGATGGATCCTGCTTTAAGCCAAACGACAGTACATATTTGTGTGGTTATGCTATTGTTGAATTGCCTGATAAAGTAATTGAAGCGTATTCACTGCCACATAAATCAGCACAAGTCGCAGAACTGATTCCTTTAACAAGAGCTTGTCAATTGGCAAAAGGTCAGTGTATCAACATATATACTGACTCCAAATATGCGTATGGCGTAGTCCATGATTTTGCTAAATTGTGGGAGGAAAGAAATTTCAAAACCTCCGAAAGAAAACCAATTTCGCATCATAACATTGTGGCCGAGCTGATAAGTGCAGCACAGCAACCATTGAAACTTTCTGTAATTAAAGTAGCTGGTCATAAAACAGGTGAATCTGACGAGGCCAAAGGAAACAGATTTGCAGTTGAGGTAGCGAAATGGGCAGCAAAAGAAGCAATACGTAGTCCGCATGTAAATGAACAAAACAATGAAGTGCCGATGATGAATTCATCATTGATTAATGATTTGGATGTTAAAATCTTACAAGCGAATCCTACTCAAGATGATTTGACTCATTGGGCAGCCAATGAAGTAAAACCAGATCAAGTTGGTATCTTAAGAGATAAACAAGGTAGAATCGTGCTACCAGCATCTACTGTTGTAATGCTGTGTAGGCATTATCATGATGTATCACATGTGTCAAAATAGAAAGTGATACAAAATTTGAATCAATCATACTGCATTGCAAACGTTCGAAGAAATACTTTGTTGATATTGGATGCTTGCCTGGTGTGTGCGCAAACAAACAGGCACAAGGCAATCAGCCATGATGCTTTACCGCATCCTGAACTTCCTTTCCAATATTTACAGATCGATTTTACACACATGCCTCCATGTGGAAATCACAAGTATTTGCTCGTGATTATTGATCGATTTACTAAGTGGCCTGAGGCTTTTCCGTGTGGAAAAGAAGACGCAAAGACGGTAGTGAAGGTTCTTGCCAAAGAAATTATACCGCGTTTCGGTATTCCAACTGTTATAGCAAGCGACAATGGAACTCCATTTGCTTCTAAAGTAACACAATTATTAGCTAAAGAACTTAGTATTAATTGGCATTTTCATATCCCGTATCATCCTCAGTCTTCGTCAAACGTGGAACGTTTGAACAAAACGATAAAAGAATGTCTTAATAAAGCGTGTCTAGATACGGGCAGAAATTGGGTTGATTTGTTGCCTGCCGTACTGACTGAAATGAGAATGTCTCCGTCAGCCACTACAAAAATGTCTCCCTTTGAAATTCTCATGGGTAGACCTTTCCCGACCCCTTGGGTCAGAGGTCGCGCTGGCAAACTTTCCACAGGTGACACGGAGGTGATCATCACGGATTATGTGGATTCCCTAGTTAGAACGTTAAATGGCATAAATGGTGATGTTTTTCTCTCTCTCCCTCTGCCTGCAGAAAGTCCTACTCATCCATTTGTTCCAAATCAGCAGGTTCTGTTGAAGTATCTGAAACCAACGAAGTTAGGTGAACCACAGTGGATCAACGCAAGCCGCGTGAAGCTTGCTCCAGAGGAGGGCCTTACTGATTCAAGGTGAACGGTGAAAGCACTGGAGGAGCTGAACACGCAGCGCCAGTGCCCAACCGGAATCTTTGAATTAGGAGGACCTGAGGAGGGAACCGGAACAGTCAACATGAAAACATTCCTACTGACACTCTGCATATGGCAGGTGTTCATGTAATTCCAATTCCTAGAAATAATGTATGATGGTTTATGTTTTATGGTAATGTTACAGGAAGATGTTTTTGTTATGAAGGTACGGGTAAACACCCGGAAACGAAAGTACATAGAATGTGATGCCTCAAGTGACCCTGAAGTATATTTAGACAGTGTTGGACAGCCAAGAGGTATTAAAATCCAAAGAGGGATTAATTCTTGGCTAAAGATGGAGGAGGTCAAACGAAATACCTCCGGGAGGAACGGCGTCCCAGCGCTTCCAGGTAGGTCACCAAAGTAATCCAACGTGAATGAGTTTTGTACGTGTGTGTGTGTACTCGCAAATGAGCCCCGTTTATCTGCATGGCGGTTCTTTAAATAGATACCGAAAGTAACTTCCTGAATACGTGGCAGGAAAACACGTAAGACGAATTCACGCAAAGATCTCGCGTGAACAGAGATCGGGGAACAACACACAACAGCTGAGGGGAATGACAGAAAACAGGGGAAAGCAATATAACTAATAAATATAAATGACACACATTTAAAGTTATAAACCTTATATAAAACGCCCCTTATGTGGCCACGCTACATAGATCCCCCAGCCATCGGCATAGGAGGAGATCGTCCGTACCAGCGTTTCAGATTAACCACATTTTTATTGTCTGTTTTACATGGGTCTCCCCAGCGAATGGTGTAATTTATTGGCCCCATTTTTTTATTATTTCAGCTGGTCCCTCCCATTTGGGCGCTAGCTTAGCAGAGTATTTATTGGAGGCAGACGAGAGAGGGTGAGTTCTAACCCAGACTAGATCTCTCGGCTGGAACTGCGCATCTTTCCGTCGGGCATTGTAGTATCTAGCTTGTCTAGATTGTTGCACTCCTACTCGAAGCTTTACCTCCTCTGCCATGGTGTTCTGTCTATCAATTAGGTTATACGAGGTCTGGTCAGGAGTGGGGTTTTTGAGGATCAACCTCTCCTGTGGACCATGTAGCTGTCTGCCCATCATTAATTCAGCAGGTGCTCTACCTGTAGTTTCCTGATGTGCGGTGTTGATGGCAAACCTTAATTCAGGCAACCACTGGTCCCATCTCTCATGATGTTGTCCCACATATGACGCAATCATTGTTTTTAACGTCCTGTTAATTCTCTCCGTCAGGTTTGTCTGAGGGTGATAACTGGTTGTGAGTTTCTGAATACTTCCCCAGGATTTGCAGAGCTCAGCAAGCACATTGGAGGTGAATTGGGCCCCCCTGTCCGAGATGAGATATTTTGGGACCCCCATCGGGTAAAGATCTCTTCCCTGAGAATTTTGACAATCTTAGGGGTCTTACTGTCTCGAAGGGGAAACAACTCTACCCATTTGGTGTAATAATCCACAAACACCAGTAAGTAAGCGTTTCGTTTCTTACTGGTCGGGAAAGGTCCCATGAAATCCATCCCCCAAGTGTGACCTGGTTCTGTCACTTGTGTATGCTGTAAGAAACCGCTGGGTTTTGTATTGTCATGTTTGTATTTTTGACATGTTTCACATCCTTTTACGTACTCCCAGACATCCTTTTGGACAGTTGGCCACCATGCCACCTCCAAGAGCCTCAACAGTGTTTTTAGTCGTCCCAGATGTCCTCCCAGTGGGTTATCATGTACGTAGTGCAAGAAACCAGGAATTAATGCCTGAGGAACAACCAGTTGGAATTTATTTCCATTGTTCTTGACAGGAACTCGGCGATATAGCACCCCCTGATGGACCTCAAAGGTTATTTGGTTTTCTTGAACCTTTCTGTTTTTTTGGGCCAGTTGGAGGAGAGACACCGTAATATCATGACTTTGTGCTTGTGAGATTTCCTGTAACGTGTGGGGTATGTCAGAAGCACATTTTGTTTTTATTATGGCTAGACAGGGCACACTTTCACTTTCAGGAGCTTCACAGACTCGTGACAAGGCATCTGGTCCCAGGTTCAGACATCCTCTTCTGTGATGTACTTGGAAGATGAATTGCTGCAACCTAAGAGTCCACTGGGTCAGCCGAGAGGAGGTTTTAGGACTGTTGAAGGCCCAAGTTAAGGCAGCATGGTCACTATAGATGTCGAAGTGTCTTCCTTCCAGGTAATGTTTCCACTTTTCCACTGCCCAGACCACCGCCAGACACTCTTTTTCAGCCGTAGAATAATTCAGTTCAGGTCCACGCAATGTTCGTGATGCGTAAGCTATTACCCGTTCCCCCTCTGGAGTGTGCTGGGTAATGATGGCTCCTAAGCCCACATCACTGGCGTCTGTATGAACCTGGAACGGTTGATTGAGGTCAGGCTGCATCAATACAGGTGGGTCTTGTAACAGCTGTTTGATGTTTTCAAGGCTGGTTTGGCACTCAGGAGTCCAATCCCACTTAACTCCTTTCTTTTTTAGATTGTTTAAGGGAGCTGTGATGTGGGCAAAATGGGGAATGAACTTGTGGTACCACCCGGCTAATCCCAAGAAGCGTTGGAGGGCTTTAGTGTCTTTGGGAGGAGGATATTCAGCTACCGCTCGGGTCTTTTCAGGTTCGACCTCCACCCCTTTGTCTGAGACTATATGTCCAAGAAACTTCAGCTGCTTCTTAAAGAAGTGACACTTCTTCATATTTAGTGTAAGTGAAGCTTGGTTTAGTCTCTGTAGAATGGTGTTCAGGTGTTGGACATGTTCTGATAAAGACCTTGAATAGATTATGATGTCATCAATATAGACAAAGCAAAACTTCCCTCTCAACTCTGCTAGGACCTTCTCCATCAGCCTCTGGAAGGTGGCAGCGGCATTCCGTAGTCCATATGGCATGGAGCAGAATTGGAATAGTCCTTGGGAGGTGATGAAGGCTGTTTTGACTTTGCTACTTTCCTCCATCTCAACCTGCCAGTACCCTGACTGCAAATCCAATGTGCTGAACCAGGAGGCGCCTTCCATGGACTCCAAGATGTCGTGGATGATTGGCATTGGATAAGCGTCAGGGATGGTTTTACTATTCAGCCTCCTATAGTCCACACAGAACCTGTAGGACCCATCAGGTTTGGGGACCAGGACTACAGGTGATGACCAAGGAGAGAAAGAAGGCTCGATGATATGGTCTCGTAGCATTTGTTCTACTTGTGCATCAATAATCTTCCTCTTGAATGGAGAGACCCTATAAGCTCTGGATCTCAAGGGCATTTCGGTCAGAAAGTATAATTTTGTGTTGTTCCACAGACGTTTTTCCCAGGACTTGAGAGGTGGTATGAGGCCAATTTTCCATCAGCCTTTTTAATTCATCCTGATTGTCGGAGTCCCAGCTGGGAACAACTTGTGTGGGTAAGACATGTGTGGGTGGATTCCAGGTTGGCGGTAAGGCATAATATAGACTCACAGCAGCAGCAGTCGTGCCTAAACTTTCACCCATCAGATGTGAAGACAGCATTGGATTTATAAGTGCAGTTAGGAATGGATGATAATCATATCCTTTGCCCATTTTCAGACCATATCTCCAGTGTCCCACGTCCACTATGGCATCAGCGGCTCTCAGGAAGTCCAGACCAGCTATAAGGGGAAAGGCCAGGTGAGCATCCTTCATAACATAGGTGTCCAACCTGCATACCTTGTCATGCCACTCATAACAGACTGATCTCTTGTTAATCGCCTGGTGCATTTTTCCATCAGCCATAATGAACTGCTGAAGAAGGCCGGGAGTGTCAGGTTTTGTTTCCCCTCCTAATTGTCTCCACAGGCTTTCCTGAATAAGGGTGTATGTGCTCCCATGTATCCAGTACCGCCTTCACCTCTCGTCCTTTTATAGTTACTGGCACTAGTAGAAGGGAGGTCATTGGGTGGTGTTGAGCAATGGATACCCCTGCTAGATTTTTTGAGGTATGGCGTTCAGGTGGTCTTTTATTTGTTGTTTCTTTGCTGTGCAATTTGCTCACTTTCTGCCAGTAATCTTTCGCTCCCATCCAGTCCTTCTCTACCATCGAACCCACCTTCACCAGCTGTTCCACTGATTTAACCGTCCCTCTCAGACAACCCGCAACCCTTGGGTTGATGTTGTTAAGAATGCGGCTCACCATCTCTTCTTCAGTGATAGCTGGCTTCCACTTGAGGCAGAGGGCTCGGTAATCATAGGCGAAATCTCTCAAACGCTGATTGGGTTGCTGCACCAGAGATCTTAACTTGTCCTCTACCTCAGTGAGGTAATCATCTGGGAGAAAAGCAGACATAAAAGCATCTTTGAAAGATTGCCAATCTGTTACCTTGTTTTTTTCTGCCTTCCACCAGTTTAAAGCGGGTCCTTTGAGCACTGTACTCAGGGTGCCAATGAGCTCCACACTAGGTAGGGGTCTAATGGCCAGATAATTTTCGACCTGTTCGACGAAATGGAGTACGTCGGATGTTTCGCTAGACTCACCGAAGGAAGGAAATTCCAGGCGGATAGGGGGTTTCCCACAGAAAGATGACATGCTGGGCATACATGAAGGGTGAGCCAGGTTCGATCTTTGTGCTCCAGCAGTGACGTCATAAGTAGCGTTGCCCCTATATACAGGAGGGAATTTAAGTCTTGTAGCTGGTACGGGAGTATTTAAGACATTAGCTGTAGATGGGTAAGGAGCAGGGTAAAAAGGCTGTATTTGAGATCGAGATGGGGTACTGGTGAATCTTATTTTTTTCATTTGATTTTCCCATCTAGCATCTCTCCGCAGGAAACAATCAACCACCGCTCTCTCCAACTTCTCTATAGACCTCTGGAAGTGTTCTCCTAAGTCTGCTAAGCCAGCGCCCACTGACTCCCGGAAACTAGTTTCCCTATTAAGGGAACTCTCTACAGACTGTTGTAATTCCTGTTCATTATGTTGTGTTTTTGCATTTAGAGCCAATAAATCCACCTTAAGTTTATCAATCTCCATTTGCATTGTCTGTACAACATTTATATCCACCATTTCCTTTTCATCATCATCATCATCATCATCATCATCAGAATTATATAAAGAACTCAAAACAGATGCTATTTCATCTGTAGGGTTCTGTCTGGTAACAAACGGGCCCGCAGTGAAATCAGCATCCTCAGTCTCAACCGAGCTACACCTTAACTCATTCACATCAGTCTCAATTTCATCAGTATTTACATTCATTCTTCCTCCATTTGCTTGTGTCATGTCTTCCATATTAATGAACACAAAAAACACTATCAATAAATAGAAACAGCACGTCCCCGTACGGGCCACCACTATGTAACACTCTCCAATATATTAAAGAGGAGTTTACCCTAATATTGGAATCTACCGTACTGTTTCTATTGATAAGTGTAAAAGAATGGAACAAATAAATATATCAACACAGATGTAAATACCAATAAACCCAAGTGTATTACAAAATCAAGAATAATATTTACAACAATAACAACACAAGGTGTATGTACATGTAATAGTGAAGTCCAGAGTGCGCAGAGTTATTTACAGTGATCGGATCAGTCTCACCGGGTGTTTGTAGGGTCCTTGGGATCGATCTAGTGATGGAGTGATGAATTTGATGACAAACCAATGTCCTCTGATAAAAAGGTAATCCTGGCAACGAGCCAAACGAAATACCTCCGGGAGGAACGGCGTCCCAGCGCTTCCAGGTAGGTCACCAAAGTAATCCAACGTGAATGAGTTTTGTACGTGTGTGTGTACTCGCAAATGAGCCCCGTTTATCTGCATGGCGGTTCTTTAAATAGAAACCGAAAGTAACTTCCTGAATACGTGGCAGGAAAACACGTAAGACGAATTCACGCGAAGATCTCGCGTGAACAGAGATCGGGGAACAACACACAACAGCTGAGGGGAATGACAGAAAACAGGGGAAAGCAATATAACTAATAAATATAAATGACACACATTTAAAGTTATAAACCTTATATAAAACGCCCCTTATGTGGCCACGCTACAGTATGCATTCTACTTATGTTATTATTTGGCCCATGTTTGCTACAATTACTAATGCAAAAGAGTGATTGTTATGTTTGTACATATATACCAGAAAATGATGAAGATGGTCATATCATAGCTGAGGGTATAAATAATATGACAAAAATTGTTGATGAATTACAGAGAAGAGAAGTGGGTTTGGAGATTGGATTACAAGTTGGAAACAATTACTTGTATCTTCTTTAATACCAATTGGAGTTATACTGTTAATCCTTTCATTTATTGTTTGCTGTATTATTCCATTTATTAGGATGTTGATTTATCGTTCTATGAATACTTTTGTATCTGCTCAATATTCTCTAGCAAACAGAACTATCAAGTACTAATGACTTTGAAGAAAATGTTTGATTGAAATATGTTTCATGTATTATTCTGTAATAATGGACATGCTGAGAATAATGTCATGTGATAATTATGTTATGGGATAACTGTCATTATCAAAGGGGGCAATGTAAGAATGTTATTTCTATCTCAGCTCTGTCCAAGAGAGAAATGGTGTGTGTGCATTATCAAACATCTGTTTCATATCAGCATGGAGTTGAGCTGAGCCCCCTCCTCACTCTGTCTGTGTGTGTGTATATTGTATTAGTGTGTATGGCAAACGGTCCGACGGGCTCTCCAGGACAGACAGAGTATAACATATAGGTCTGATCGGCTCACAAGGAACTTTTGCCATATGGAATTGTTATGTGATATTGATATGAGGTAATGTTTGCTCTGATTGGTTAGTGATGAGAACTCCCCTTTTACTATTGTAGTATATCTTTGCATGCCACATATTGGAAGAGCTGAGCTGCATATTTGTTCGCTCCCCAACGTTGGACTCAATGCTTTGTATTGATTCATTCATGACTCAATAAAAGACGGAGAGAAAAAGGCACTGCTGATTTAGAAGACTTTTATTTCTAACAATTACTATAAAGCGGAGTGCGTCACGAGGCTCAGTGCAAGTAGTCCACTGGCTAAGATAGAGGTGAGTTCCAGATTTAAAAAAATTGGGGGTGGGATTGTTTAAAGGTCCCCTGACATGCTTCTTTTTGTAGGCTTTGATATAGGCCTTAGTGGTCCCTAGTACTGTATCTGAAATCTCTTTTACAAAATTCAGCCTTGGTACAGAATTATAGCCACTACAAGCCAACCCATAATGAGCTTTCCTTCAGACATGCCGTTTCGGTGTCTGTAGTTTTAAATGCTAATGAGGAGGAGAAAAGCGGGGCAAGGTGTAGTGTGGGTGTGGTCTTGACCAGCTTGCGGCAACGGTACCATGCATGTTTACATTGGATATATTGCAATGGCACTTAGACACGCAGTCGTTCAAGCGTTTCAGTTTGAATCAGAATCAGAATGAGCTTCATTAGCCAAGTGTGTGCAGATAGCATGGGGAAAAAACTGTTTTTTTGTGCCTAACGTTAGATGTTCTAGTATGCAGAGATCTGAAACGTCTGTAATTTTGTAAACATATCACCAACAGGAGAACGGGTATCCAAATAACAAAGAAGTGTACAACACTTGCGTTACAGTGTGTGTATTCACACATATACCTGATGCTATCTACCTTTACATTAGCGACAGTAACTCGGCTGTTAGCTGCATAGCTAATGTTACAGCCACATTCTACGTGTAACAAGCTAGGTAACCATAAATAGTAAAGCAACACAATTATATATAATTAGTTGACTTACTTGTCCGAGGTTTGTAGGTGAGCCAAAGAGAGTTGGTACTGATCCAGACTTCAGTTTCAGACGTTCAGCATGCCCAGCTCTGAACTGACCCATGTTGTGAAAACAGTCGTCTGTGAAATGTTTGGCGCAGACATACAAAAATTTGGTGTGTTGTGTCGGTGCATTCCCAGAGTAAATGAAATTTATCCATTGATCCTTCTGGGGATTGGATGAAGTAAAAAAAGACTTCTGTGATCATTTGTGCATTCAATTATTGAGCAACTTTTGTGCTTCGATTGGTCACACGCCATGAAATCTCTCGAGGATAAACCTAAATCGCGCACGTTCATACTTCCTAGCTCGAATTCTCTGGGCGGGCAAAGCAGAGAAGGGGGAGGTAACCTTTCCCCCGTATGATGTCATACAGGGGAGATTCAAGATCAGCCCGTCTGAGATCTCATTTTCTCACAGGCAGAGAAAGATAGCCAAAACTCGGTTTACACCGACTGAAATTTCTAGACACGAGGGGACCAAATACAGGCTAGGGGAACTAATATTAATGTTAAAAAACCTCAGAAAGTGAAAATTTCATGTCAGGGGACCTTTAAAGAGCATCATGCAGGTTGAATTTATAACTGAATTAATACTTTATATTGTCTGCAAAGGTCTTTTAAAAACACATATGTAGAAATTACTAATGAAATCTCATTTGATGTAGAGATTTTGATGAAAATGTGCTAGGCTCTGGAATACGCCTTTCCCGCTATAGCAACGCGTCATATGACGTAGGGCGAGGCAAATAAAAGAGCTTGCGGTCAGCTCTCTCATTGTTGGGTGTTGATGTAGTTAGAGCAGTAGTGAGAGACAGAAAGTTTTAGATCGAGTTTTAGAGAAGCCATAATGGTAAATTATTGTGTTTGTGTTGGTTGCACGAATTCCAGCCTGTCAGGACATCGTGTCCATCATTTTCCTTCTAGGAAAAACAAGGCTTTTCGGTCTTGGGTGCGTTTTGTGCAGGTGAAGAGAGCTGACTTCACTGCCGCTTCTGTTACCACACACTCGGTCGTTTGTGGCGCACATTTCACTCCAGAGAATTATCGACCTGGAGATTTGTTGGAGTCTCGGATGGGATTTTGGAGTAAGGACCACGTGAGGCTGATTATTGATGCTGTTCCCTCGGTGCACTCGATAGAATCAAGTCCACCATCAAAGTTTACACCGGATTTTAGCGCAGGCGGGACTGGAGGACCAAGTGCTAACGTTAGCAGACATTCTGTGCAACGAAAATGAGCACTTAGCAGAGTAAGTCTTACTTTTAATTATTTTAACTCTTAATTTGTGTTTCCCCTTCTGTCGCTCTCTCCACGTTGTGTCGGAGAAGCGACACTAGGGGTCTCTCTTGAGCGCCGATATTCACCTCTGATCTATTGAAAAGGGCCAATGGGAGTTGGCAGTCAGTATTTGCATACCCCGCCTCGGACATACGGGTATTTAAGCCGGGCAAATACGGGAGTTCATTCAGACAATTTCTTCGGAGCCGATGGTCTGTCTGCAGTTGCTGCGAGTTTACACACCACTATAAAACGTTCCTGTTTCCTCTGACGATCTGCATGCTGTTGGATCTTGAAGGTGCACAACAGCTGCTTTCTCCTTCACTTTGCACGGCGTGCATTGTTGCTCCTGAGCGCTCGACAGCGCAGACACACATACACACTGTGTATATTAAAAGAGTTATTTTCCTTAAAAGAGTAAATTTCTCTAAAAGAGCAAACACAGTGGCGTTGAACGCCCTTTTCAGGACGCCGTCTTTCTGAAGATGCCTTTCCGCCCCTGTGTAGTTTTTGGAGGCGGTGATTTCTCCCCACCTCTGACGGTCATAAAAACCGCCTGGCGTACCTGGGTTGAGAAACACGCAGGCAGCGTTTTTTTATGAATGGTCTATGTTTTCAGTACGAAAACATAGCCATGACAGCATTGCGGTCGTAGGCTTTCTCTTGTAGTGAGAGAGAGCCGCTTCAGTCGCCCCCCGCGCCTCGCCTCCTTCCCACGGGATTGAGGCAGGCGCCGCGGGCGATGAAAACGATCTGGGGTCAATGACGGGCTGTGTTTCGCCGGGTGAACCCCCTGAAACCCCCCCGCACGCTTCGGGATGAGCATGCTCTCCAATGGGTTATGTTTTCAGCCTGAGAACATAGCTGCAGCAGCGTTGCGATCTCTGCTTTCTTGTGAGGAAGAAAGCCACTTCAGCCGCCCTCCGCCTCGCCTCCTTCCTACGGGATTGACGCAGGCGCCATGAGCGATGAAGATGATCCCGGATAATGGCGGGCTGCGTTCGCCGGGTAAAACCGCCGAAACCCCCGCCTCTGCACGCTATGCTTGCTCCCCTCACGAGCTCGGGATAAGCGCGGTCCGCCTAACGGCCGGCCGCCCGGTCCCTGGAGGTCCCGGACATTGGATGACGACATCACAGCGGCATCGGAGGCGGATATCTCGCCTGGGCCGCCACCTACGGGTCTGCTTGCCCAGTCTGAGCCTGATGCACGGAGATCCGCTATGCTTCCCCGGGCTTGATGATTCACGGGCTGGTGCGCCGCCAACAGCCGCGCCTCCCCGTTCCTTCCCGGACGTGCACGACGAGCTGAGCGAGCCAAGCTTCATAGCTCCTCCGCTCTCACTACCCTCGGCGGTAGAACGGTCCCAGACCGCTCCCCCCCTGCATGCCATGGCCCCTCCCTGCAAGTCCACCGGGCCAAGGCACTTCAAGATTTGCACTTGGGTAGTCCTGTTCTTGACGTGCTGCAGGAACTGCACTCGACAGGCTGATGTCCACCCTCGTGGTCCAGAAACATAACAAATGGACTGGATCTGGTCGTAGTACAGGAGGTAGACAAAGCACGCTTTCTCAAAACTCTCCAGTCTCCCAGCTCCATTCGGCGAAACCACCTGACGACTCCACCCAGCAGTCCTCAGTGGTGAAAAACAGACGGAGGCCAGGTCACACGCCCTGCCCTCGCCAAGAACCTGCACGCCAGGGGCCATGCCCTGTCTGCTGCCAGCCGAGGGCGTCCTCCTGCGGCTTTCAAGGAAGAAAGGAAGTGGTGCTCCGCCTCAACGAACGAGAGCGGACCTAGCTCTCAGCCCCGCGTTGAGCTCCCCGCAGAAAGAGGACGCCCCCTCGTCTCACGGACCCCCTCAAGGACCCGGAAGGCTCCCAGGCGCTCCTGAGACGACCGACCCAGAGACCGAGACGTTAGCTCCGGAGGTGGTAAGACCTCTCCGTTCCCCGGTGGAGGGCCGGGAGGAGAATCCTTTGTTTTTAAATTTTCTACATTCTCAATAATAGAGCTATTTCCTTTGCCTCTGGGTCACCTGGCCCGCAAATGCCGTTCTCATGGCAATCTGCTTTCAGATTACGACAGTCCCGGTACACCGGACGCGGCGATCCCGCCTTCCGCCTGCCCACGACTGTCCCCCGGCCGGCCGGTTCAGACGAGTCCAGAGGACACCAGCATCAGACCTCCTCCTCAGTCACAAACCAACCCCCTGCCGGGTGCGCGGAGCAAGGTAAGTGCTTTGAGTCTATTCTCAGCACCTCAGCCTCAGGCCGCAACGAAGCCGCCCGACGCTGCATTACCTGTTCCGCCCCGCTGCGAGGCCCCGCCGGTACGCCCAAAATACTCGCCCCTTTGGTGCCCCTAGCGTAGAGCTGGGAAGCGTGGCTTTCGCTTCCCAATGCATCACGCTGGCTGCACCGACCATTCGACTCGGTTACGCAATTCAGTTTACTCGGCTCCCGCCCCCTTCAGGGGCGTCCGCTGAAATCACGACCCTCTTAGCCAAGGGCGCAGTAGAGCCCGTCCCTCCAACCGAAATGAGGAAGGGTTTCTACAGCCCTTACTTCACTGTACCCAAGAAAGGCGGCGGCTTACTGACCAATCCTGGACTTGCGAAGTTTTCAATCGGGCCTTGTTAAAACTCCCATTCAAAGTGCTCACGCAGAGAAATATTCTGGCTGGCGCTCAGCATCTAGATTGGTTCGCAGCGGTAGACCTGAAGGACGCTGCACTTCCACGCCTCAATTCTGCCACGACACCGACCCTTCTTACGGTTCGCTGCTCGACGGCCAGGCATTCCAGTACAAAGTCCTCCCCTTCGGCCTGTCTCTGTCCCTCGCCTTTACTGAAAGTCGCAGAGGCGGCCTTTGCCCCGCTACGAGTAGCCGGCATCCGTATTTCTCAACTACCTCAATGACTGGCTCATCCTAGCACACTCTCGAGTTACTATGCACACACAGAGACCAGGTGCTCCGGCACCTCAGCCGCTTGGGGCTTCAGGTCAACTGGGAAAAGAGCAAGCTCACTCCGGTTCAGAGCATCTCTTTTCTCGGGTTGGAGTTAGACTCAGTCTCAATGACAGCACGTCTCACGAGCGAGCGTGCTCAGTCGGTGCTGGACTGCCTCGCTTCCTTCAAGCCAGGCACAGTGGTCCCTCTAAAACTTTTCCAGAGGCTCCTGGGGCATATGGCGTCCTCGGCGGCGGTCGCGCCGCTGGGGTTGATGCATGTGAGACCACTCCAGCACTGGCTCCATACTTGAGTCCCGAGACAAGCATGGCACCACGGCACGCATCGGGTAAGGATCACCCCCGCCTGCCTCAAAACACTCCGACCCTGGACAGACCTCTGCTTTCTACGGGCAGGAGTGCCCCTGCAGCAGGTGTCCCGACGCTTCCTGGTCACAACCGACGCCTCCCGGTCCGGGTGGGGTGCCGTGTGCAGCGGGCACGCAGCAGCGGGCCGTTGGAAAGGGGTCCCGCTGCGTTGGCACATCAATTGCCTGGAGTTGTTGACCGTCCTTCTTTCTCTCAGGAAGTTCCTCCCATTAGTTCGGGACAAACATGTCCTCGTGAGATCGGACAGCACCACAGTGGGGGCATACATAAATCGCCAAGGCGGCGTACGCTCCCACCACATGTCACAACTCGCCCGCCGTCTCCTCCTATGGAGCCAGCAGCGACTCAAGTCGCTGCGCGCCACTCACATCCCCGGCAAGCTCAACGTCGTAGCGGACGCGCTATCACGACAAGTGGAGGCTTCACCCCCAGTCAGTCCAGCTGATTTGGGAACGGTTCGGCAAGGCCCAGGTAGACCTGTTTGCCTCCCAGGAAACCTCCCACTGCCCGCTCTGGTACGCCCTAACAGAGGCTCCCCTCGGGACAGACACGCTGGCACACAGCTGGCCCTCGGGGCTGCGCAAGTACGCATTTCCCCAGTGAGCCTTCTTGCACCGGTGCTGTGCAAGGTCAGGGAGGACGAGGAGCAAGTCACGTTAGTGGCCCCCTACTGGCCCACTCAGACTTGGTTCTCGGAACTCAGGCTTCTCGCGACAGCTCCTCCCTGGCAAATTTCCCTGAGAAAGGACCTCCTCTCTCAGGGACGGGGCACGCTCTGGCACCTGCGCCCAGACCGTTGTGAATACAATCAACCAAGCCAGAGCCCCTTCTACCAGGCACCTTCACGCCCTAAAGTGGCGCTTGTTCGCAGATTGGTGTTCTTCCCGAACTGAAGACACGCAGAGATGCGCTATCAAGTCAGTGCTCCTGTTCCTACAGGAGAGGCTGGACAGGAGGTTGTCCCCGTCCACCCTCAAGGTGTATGTTGCCGCCATTGCCGCCCACCACGATCCTGTAGACGGCAAGTCTTTGGGCAAGCACGACCTGATCCTCAGGTTCCTGAGAGGCGCCCGGAGGTTGAATCCCTCCCGGCCAGGCCTAAGTTCCCTCCTGGGATCTCTCGGTAGTCTTGGCAGGACTCCAGAGACCTCCCTTCGAGCCGCTTGAATCAATTGGACTCAGGGCCCTCTCTCTTAAGACGGCCCTGCCTCCATCAAGAGGGTCGGGGACCTGCAAGCGTTCTCTGTCAGCGACACTTGCCTGGAGTTCGGTCCGGCAGATACGTCTGTGATCCTAAGACCGCGACCGGGCTATGTGCCCAAGGTTCCTACCACACCATTCCGAGATCAGGTAGTGAACCTGCAAGCGCTGCCCCGGGAGGAGGCAGACCCAGCCGTTTCATTGCTGTGCGCGCCCTGCGCATTTACCTGGACCGCACACAGAGCACCAGACGCTCTGAGCAGCTCTTTGTCTGCTTTGGGGGACGGCAGAATGGGAATGCTGTCTCCAAACAGAGGCTCGCCCACTGGGTTGTCGACGCCATCACACTGGCTTATCACACCCAGGCCGTGCCCCTACCCTTGCTGGTCTGAGCTCACTCAACAAGGGGTGTTGCGTCCTCGTGGGCACTGGCGTGGGCACTGGCAAGGGCACCTCCCTAGCAGAAATCTGTAGAGCCGCGGGTTGGGCAACACCCAACACCTTTGCGAGGTTTTACAACCTCCGCGTTGAGTCGGTTGCGTCTCGTGTTTTCTCAGGTCTGAGCCCGTAGAACTCGGTAACACGTAGACCGACCGGCCGGGTGGATCGCTTGCGCTCAGCGCCTTTTCCTGACGCCAAGGTAAAGTAGTGCGCCTTCTTCCCAGGGCGCCCCACTACGAGTCGGGCCCCTGGTCGATTCCTCCCTAGCCCTTCGGGTCCGCGGTTCAGCGGAGGAACTCGCCGACCCAAGCCACTGCAGGTACCCTGATGGCTACCCTGTACTGGTATAGGTGCTCCACAGGTAAGGCCTCCTGCTCGGACTCCCCCTGTGTGTAATTCCACGGTTCTGTCCCCTTACGAGCGGACCCCCGTGCCTCCCTTAGGCAGTTACAGCTGCCCCGGTCGCCGTGCTGTAGCAACTCCCCCCTTTCGAGGCTGGATCTACCACCGCACCATACTTTCCACACGAGCCCTAAGACGGCCGCGTGACGTGTTTACCACTTTTCCTCACCAAGAAAAAGGGCAGGTGTGGTCTCCGCAGGGTCTGGGTAAGACCCCCTTCCCTATATGCGTGTAAGGGCCCTGGCCATGATTGCTCTATGCGAGAAAC
>NW_026266920.1:0-16685 GCF_025860055.1 Xyrauchen texanus | reverse complement strand
TTCCTCATTTCTGGATTTTTTTATTTTATTAATATTTGCCATCATAGGCTCTTTGTTTTTAGGTCTTGTTTGATTTTATTGGAAAAGATGAAATGGCCAGTGAGGTGTTCAGAATCCAGGAAGCTACTTCTTCAAATGCTATAGAGAGCACTTCTACTGGGTCAATTTCAGATCATGGAATCAAACCGTTCTGTACATTGTATGTCCTTTGGACATCACATTTTGATAATCTGGTAAGTTACTACCAAAGTATGACTTGAGCAAGTTTTTTTTTTTTCATAATGATTTGGCCATGTGCATTACCTTTTATTGATAAATTATCATAATTGTTGGCCTGATTGTCCCTGTTAAATTTGATCTTAAGGCTTGTTAAGAATCCCTGCATCCCAGTTTGCCTACTTATTCCATGCCCTAAAAGTATGTGCTCTTTTTGTGAAGAAAAAGTACATACTTTTGAGTGTGTGAGACAAGAGTAGGCAAGCATTGGGACATACTATCCAGTCATAAAACTGTCTTTAACGGACACCATAAACTGGCCTGTCAATCATCTTTTCACAGTTAATATCCTCCACATTTAATTTAATTTAATTTGCTACTAGCCTGAGAGAAAATAAGTAGTATGTTGATCTGCAAATTATGGGTCTTGCATGTAAAGACATTTACATTTATGCATTTGGCAGACGCTTTTATCCAAAGCGACTTACATTGCATTCAAGGTACACATTTTACATTTAGTCAGTTCTTGCTTTCCCTGGGAATCGAACCCATGAGCGTTGCTAGCGCCAACGCTCTACTGTTTGAGCTACAGGAAAGCCTGTAAAGACTCTAAAGTAGGGCTGGACGATTTTGGCTAAAATCATAATCGCGATTAATCGAACAAGTTACCTCGATGACGATTATTGAACGATTATTTAAAAAAATAATCTCAAATGTCACTGGAAAGGCTTATACTGTAAATTGTTCACGGTTATTTTTTCTAATGAAAGAGTGCATAATCCTATCTTTGTGATTCTAAAATAAGGAAACACACAGATAGTTATTAATGCTTATTTATTAAATATTTCAAACAATTGAATCAAAGCATTTTGTTGCTGGGCGTTTGTCTGTCTCTCTCTCTTTTTTTGAGCCATGCACTGTTCATATTCGGTAATGTGATTGCGCTCCAAGTGTTGAAACAGATTGGTGGTATTACCTGTGGTCGCTATAACAGTTTTTATGCAGTGTTTGCATTTGACTTGAGTTTGTTCGGTGCATGGGCATCAGTTTGGTTTGAAATGTGCTGGGGACAGAGACGCATTCGGAAGTGCATTTTCAGAAGTGCTGGGTACAATGACGCAATATACGGTTAGTAAAAAATATACTAATGTCATAGAAGTTAAACGGATGTACCTAATACAAATAAATAAAACATCTCCAGTTAACTAGCAGAGCATTCATTTACTTTGCTATTAAATAAGAGATCTAGCGCTTAAATCTGTTGTTTTTGAGATCCAGCTGAGCTCGTTGCCGCTGCTATCAGTGTCATGGATACAGTGTTCTCTTGTGGCGCGCGCACAGTCTTCACTCGATGCGCTCTTCAATCTATCGCGGAGACTCTATTCGTTCCGGTGAAATCACAAAATAAAATGCACACAAACGTGTCCCTGCTTGATATAGACTGTAACCACTGATGAACATATTCGGTTTTGATGAGAGAGAAAAAAACTATACGAGTGCGGATTAGAACCCGTAACCTCTGACACGCTTGGGGTGTCGTTTTTACTGAAGCCAAAATGTGTCCAAACGACGGACACTGCGTGTTTCTTTGATACTCCTGTTGCAGAGTTGACTCTGTGTTTGAGTTCTCCTCCATGTTGCTTCAATGTCGCAGACTGGACGGGGCGGAGTCACGTGACTACACACGCGGTGATATGTTTTTCAAAATGCTGCTGCTAGAGTGGTCTTTAACGAGCCGAAGAGAGCACACGTAACTCCTCTCCTCAAAAAATTGCACTGGTTGCCAGTTGCAGCTCGCATAAAATTCAAGTCACTGACGTTTGCCTACAGAACAACCACTGGCTCTGCTCCCTTTTACCTAAACTCATTACTTCAGACTTATGTGCCATCCAGAAACTTGCGCTCTGCAAGCAAACGTCGTCTTGTGGTGCCATGTCAAAGAGGCACAAAATCTCTTTCTCGGACCTTTACCATGACTGTTCCCTGCTGGTGGAATGACCTACCCAACTCAACCAGAGCTGCTGAGTCCGAAGCCATTTTCAAGAAAGGGTTGAAGACGCATCTCTTTCGGCAGTACTTATTCCAGTAATACTAATACTAACACTTTCTCTTTCTCTATATATATATAAAAAAAAAACAATGAGGGTTCTGCGTTGGATCAAACTGAGAAAGGTTATAGCACTTACATTTTGTTGTCCTACTGCTAGTTTAACCGCTTCTATTGTTCTCATTTGTAAGTCGCTTTGGATAAAAGCGTCTGCTAAATGAATAAATGTAAATGTTTTAAGGGGAAAGTACATTAACACACAGTGGGTCGAAAATATTAATAGGTTAAGATGATATATAACATGGATAACATTAAATAAACATTTTTATCAGTTGAAATTTGTATTATTAGTGACTACAAATCCCCTCTCCATCGGCCTCGCATGTTTGAAACCTCGCTATGTGTCCATCCACCTATTTTTATGTGCATTTTGCATGAAAACATGCACATAAACTAAGATGGAAACACATTTACCAAATACAATCCAGTACATGACAGATTATAACTCATCGTGCCCAAATGTATAGAGTCAGTACAGTTGTGTTCAGTCTGTGATTACAGTCTACATTAATGTCTGTGTGTAAGTGTTTGGAATCTTTTCCAGTGTAAGTATATATTCTTCAAATGTGTTGAGTTCCTTCTTAGAATGATTCAGCTAGTCATAAAGTGTGCTTCAAGCTTAACTCAGAATAGAGCATACTCAGCATGAGTAAAAGGTTAATTCTTGGGATTTAAGAATCAGATTGTCTAAATGAGAATTGATTAAATTTGATAAATCAACAATTTTAACTCAACAATACTTATTAAATCACAGTTTTGTCATTACAGTTATGTGTTCTTTTCATTTCAGGAAAAAGACTGTGACCCTGTAAATGTTGCCCAGCCTCCAGTGGATTCGCCCTTTGTCCAGTCTTCAGTGGCCCTATCCCCAGTCCAGTCTTCAGTGGCCCTATCCCCAGTCCAGTCTTCAGTGGCCCTATCCCCAGTCCAGTCTTCAGTGGCTCTATCCCCAGTCCAGTCTTCAGTGGCCCTATCCCCAGTCCAGTCTTCAGTGGCTCTATCCCCAGTCCAGTCTTCAGTGGCTCTATCCCCAGTCCAGTCTTCAGTGGCTCTATCCCCAGTCCAGTCTTCAGTGGCTCTATCCCCAGTCCAGTCTTCAGTGGCTCTATCCCCAGTCCAGTCTTCAGTGGCTCTATCCCCAGTCCAGTCTTCAGTGGCTCTATCCCCAGTCCAGTCTCCAGTCGCTCTGCCCTCTGTACAGCCTTCTGTGGCTTTGTTCACAGCCCAGACTCCATTCATTAATTTTAATTTTGAAGACCAACCTACAGAGCCAATTGTCATTGATATTGATGAAGAGACACCACTTAGTTCTCCATCTCCCCAGCAATCAGACATTGTAGATCTATCCCTAATAGATCAAGGGAGGTCTGTGGCCCTAGATGAGTATGTTCCTATATATGCTTATTTACTTACAGTTAAAAAAATACTTTTTATGCATTCGCAAATTAACATAAACACGCACACACAAAGCCACCAACTCTTCATTTAAAAATAGGTGAGGATAGGGATGAGGTTGCTTTGTGACTGGAAGTCCCTGAATGTGTGAGCGGGGCTTTATGCAACTAGCAATATTCTCAAATATACCATAATGTTCAGCATTTGGCTAAAAACAATCCAATCTTTGTCTCTTGCAGGGTTGACCTACAGACTATTCTAAAAAAACTGCAGAGCAAAATTGATGGAAACATTTGCCCAACAGCAAACCAAATAAATGTGTTCAGAGAAAACATACTACAGGGCAGCCTGCAAGCTGTCAAGCGGCGACGATTCAACCCACAAGCAAAATTAGATGTAGTGTTTGTTGATGCTGAGGAAAATGGGGAAGGGGCAGTAGATGAAGGCGGCCCTACTAGAGAATACTTGCGGTTGTTGATGCGGGCCATCCATCAATCAAAAGTCTTTCAGGGCCATGAGAAAGACCGGAGTTTGGCTCTAGACACACAAGGTCAGTACTCCTGTTAAAACAGAAAGCTTTTGTGTCAGGTTATGTTGTAATGCTATTCAGCTATTCGGTATCCATGGAAAAAATTGCTATCAGATTATGCTTTTTGGATTCCACCTTAACAGTCGAATAGTCTTTTTGATCTTTTGTGTTTGTATTTTTTTAAGGGTTCATAAACTGACAAATCAAATTTCCTAAGTTTCACATTGTACTATTAAAACATTCTGCTTGTTTCAGAAATAATATCTAACTTGGTAGTCCAGTAAAAGGTTTTATTGAATCCAGACTCGTAAACTGTTATAATGACAGTGCTACACTGTACTATATGTCTCATGCTATTTACACCTTGTTTGCGTTATTAGTTATGATAAAAGGATTTTGTGAGAACGCAGAAATCATGTTGCAATGATTAGATCACTGCATGCACTTGGATCGATGCTCAGTGCTCTTTCCTGCAACCTTTCAGGTGATGAGGGTAGATCTAAATATAATCATATAATCTACACCTCACACTTTGTTAATCTATACAGCTGTTATAATAAAAATGTGTAAAGTATTCAAGTTACACATGTGTATATATAACTGTTTCATATGACTTTTTCCTCACAATTGTGCAATATTTGTTTCTCAGAATTATGGGATATAAACTTGCAATTGTGATTATAAAGCTTATAGAGTTGACTTTTAATGTTTATATCTCACAGTCATGACTTTATAGTAAACCATTTTGATTATATAACTTGCAGTTGTTAGTTCATATTATGCAATTCTAAGAAAAAAGAATTTGGACAAAGATGAGACCTACAAAGAGTCAAAAAGATGAATCTGTTTAAAAAATTGTCTCAGTTTTCCTCAGTTACATTAGAATTGTAAGACTGTAGAATGTAAGGACAGTCCTGTTTTCACCTGCATTTAAAATTGTCCAATTATGAACAGATCTCCTGAATTCTAATAACAAAAATTAAGCCAGGGGTGACTGAGGTGTAAAATATTAACTTTTAAAAGTATTTATAATGGTTCTGTAGGACTTTCTGACATCAATATTTCTTCTGTTTTACTTTAGCTTTGGAGAATAGGTTGTATGCATCAGTGGGGAAGATGATTGCTATGTGTGTCGTCCATGGAGGAGTTGGCCCACATTTCTTCTCCGAAAGGCTTTTTCAGCAGATCTGTGGTATGCCAACATCCTCTGCCTCAGTGGATGAGGTTGGAGATCATACATTGAGAGAGCAACTAATCAAGGTACTGAGATGTTTGAGAATTTAAATAATTGTTTAAAGATGTTATATGATGCTATTATTAAAGATCATTATTTTGTGTATTTGGAAAATGTGTCGACATGCTTCAACGTTAAAAAAAACACATTCATATGCAGTGCATTATTTTAGCTCCTCTATGTGCATTGTGATTGACCAAACACCCACAAGAGTGTGTCAGAAATGTAATGCCCCTTACCCTAATTGTGAGCTACAGCTTTCAAAGTACATGTAAAAACAGTTAATGGGTGCATGTTGCTCAGCTCTGCTTGAGCAGGCATCAGTGTCATACAGAACACAGGGCATCTAGAGCTGCTTTTCTATCATCAGGCCGAACGGTTCTCTTTGCTTAACAGTTTCATTCTGTGTCGATACAGATGGTTTTTCCTCACAATTGTAAAATAGCTTTTTTACGCAACTGTTTTAGATACAGGAAGCAACAACTGTTCAGGAGGCAAATTGTGCCATTGCAGAAGCAGCAGACAGCTTAAGTATCATTGGTGCCTTGAGATATACATCACACCTGACAGAAAGGAACTCTCTTGTCCAGTCAGCTGCAGAGTTCTTTGTGAATGGGAGACTGCGAGCTGCCTTGGACCAGTAAGTGATTTAAAGGGTTAGTCTGCCCAAAAATATTGAAATTCTGTTGTTAATTATTCACCGCATGGGTTTCCACACCCAGGACTTAAGTTAACTTCCAGAACACAAATAAAGATACCACCATGCTAACTCCTGAGAGTTGTCATGATAGAACACCTTTTGTGTTGAAAACATACAGTATATGAAGGTCTTCTTACAGGTTGACCGTCATAATTAATGACAGAATTGAATTTTTTTTTGGGTGAAGTAAATTGTTAAGCCTTTCCTTTTTGATGACAACATAACTATCATCAGCTTGAAACTTCCATTGACTGCTATGTTTGTTATGCAGGTTTTCAGAAGGGTTGCAAACTCTCGGTTTGCTGGAAGAGATGCAGAAATATCCTGCACTTTTTTATGACATGTTCGTCAATGAGCAGAGGCCCCTTCAAGCAAAGGACCTCTGCAGTCTTTTTTATGTGAACTTTTCCCCACAAGGCAGCAACAGAAGGGCAAAGGAAAACCAGACCATATGCTACTGGAGGGACTGGTTGATAGATGTTGAAGGTATGACATGTTTTTATGTAATGTTAAAGGTATGCCATGTAAAAAAAAAAAAAAAAAAAAATCAAAATGTTTAAAATTTCTACAGTATAATGGGTGAATACTTAAATCCATTTTCCAAATTGTGTTTGTGCCTTGTCCTGAATCACTACAATTACAGTAAATATTTATATTCAGACTGTTTCATTATGAGCAGGACACATGCAGTTAAATTAATAGCTAGAATGCTAACGCTGCCTACTTTATGTAGCTTTTAATTCTCTTGTAATGTGTCATTTGTATTTGTTTTATGCTATTGGTCCTCTATAAACAAAGAGTACTTAATAAAAACAGTGACTTCGATTTGAAGAAAACAAGTGTTGAAAATTGTATCTTATTTGTGGTGAATCTAACCATTATGCAGAACAAATACTTAGGATTGTATTTTTTTATTTTTTTTGTAATCAGACAAAATATAGAAACCATGCAGCTAGATGTAGTCATAATTAGACAGGCTGGATAATTCTGTTTAGATCAAAATATCACTGTGAAAGAACTGCATGTACCACACATTTTATAATAGGTTAGTCTTTTGAGGTTTATGATTTTCTGTACATATATTTTGCAGAGGGAGAGACTGATGGAGTCACTCTTGAGATGATAATGGAGTTTGCCACTGGAGCCTCCACAGTGCCACCTCTGGGTTTCCCCCACCGCCCAGAAATAGAGTTCCTCCATCAAGACAGGAAAATCTTTCCAGAGGCCAATACTTGCCTCATTATACTACGACTGCCGATACACACAGAATATGAAATGTTCAAGACCTACATGACAGAGGGAATCATGCAGAGCCCATATTTTGGTGTTGCCTGAAATGGTTAAATCTAGAACTGCATCCATAATGGATGGGGTTTTGTTGCATTGTGGTGAGTTTGTATCTTGTTGCTAAAAAGAGTTAGCCCAAATATGAAAATTGTCACTGTTCACTCACCCTCAGATAGTACCAATGTATTAGTTTCTTTGTTTTTGGAATGAAAAGAAGAATGTTAATTTTTCCTCTTTTAAAGGAATAGTTCAGCAAAGAAAATAAAATGTTGTCAATGATTTATGACTTACAGAAGTCTCATGCTTTAATATTAGCCTACCTTTTTACACAAAGTAATTTTAGGTAGTTACAACTGAGTACAGCTTTTATAAATTTAAAGTTTCATTTAAGAAGCACCTTGAAGTCAAATATGTTTGAGATGTGCATCCATTGCAAAATAAAATGCATTGTTCTGCATTATGCATGTTCGTGTTTTTTGTGGAAAAACAGTGTTACATTGCTAATTTTTAACTGTTTGTTCAGGTTCTCTCACTTGTACACCAGCTTTTCATAGAAAATCATTTTTTCAATGTCAGCAACTAAGCATCTATTAATTCTTCAACAGAACATTCTTGTAATTAAACCTTTTACATATTAAAATATTACAAAAGAATGACATTCTTTATAACACTCTAATCTGCAACACTAGTTTGCCAAAACATTAGCAATTTCTGCACAACATACCTGAAACTTAAGCTTCAAATCTGCAATATGGTCAATAGCATGGGAAACCGTTTCCATTTGCTGAGGAGTAAGGTTAATTTGAGGCTGATCAACAGTTACAGCTGGGATTTCTTCATTTTCAGCTGTGGGCAAAGACTCAATGCCATGTTGAACCAGGAGTTCATTAAAATGTTCTGGCCTGTAGAGATCGTCTCCAAACACATTGTTGATGGCTGTGCTGTCAGTTCCTATCATTGACAGCATTCATTCTGTCCATATCTGTGTTGGTGTTTTATTGTTTTCTGTCCGCAAAGCATGGTGATTCCATGCCTCTTTGAAGTGCTGTAGTCTACCTTGGATCTGTGGAAGAAAAACTATGCTGAGCTGAAACTTTGTGAAGGTCATTGCTGGGATCAAGCAGTTCAGAATCTTCAAGACTGTAGAACATGCTGTAGAATGATTGTAGCACATGTAAAAATACATCCCTCCACAAACGTTCTATCCTTTGGTTGTGGACAGATTCCCCAGTAATGTGACTCCGGCTGAAGTCCTTGTACAAGGTTCATAAACAAGGCCACTTGTATGTTCTCACCACCGTGATCTGACCTTACCCTAGAGGGCAGACCGTAAAGGCATGTTGCTTGAATAAACTGAGACAGCACAGTACTGGCACAGTTGTTGGTGTTGCAATTTAGGTATGTGATTAGTCGGGAATGTCCATCGATTGCACCATGAATCACAAAGCCCCATCTAAAAGTAAAAATACAAATACAAAATGTAAGTTAAATATTATAGGTAGTAAAGTGTGAAGAACAAAGAGGTCCTACAGGTCCCACTTTTTCACAGTTCCCAGGTTTCTGTTATGCTGGACGTCACAAAAGACACTTTAAATGTAATTGTGAACAAATCTTTTTTTTTTTTTTTACATGAATAAATGATGAAAAAAGCAGGGTCTAATAATCAAGAAATGGGGAAATGTAGGGCAACATAAGGACAACTGGAATATTAGGGACTATAGGAGTAAAATACAAACTACACTGTGTTATACTTATAATAATTGTATGTAATGTATTAATAATTCATATAATAAATGCATCAAGTGAAACATTTGTACAGTTTCACAGTACATACTCTTTCAAACCAGCTTTACAAAACATCATTGGATCTAAAATGTCTTAATGATTTAACATTTAGTCGTTTTAGGCCAGGACGATATGGTGAACTGTTATAATGTTATTGTAGTATTATGATTTACAATGGCTGCTTAGGTTGTGGTAATTGCATGTGTGTGAACATATTTGGCTGTAGATTCTATAAATCAAAATTGGATAATGCAAGTCTACACTAGGCTATAATTTAGTATCGCAGAAACGCACTGTCACACCATTTAAATGCTGCATTAGCAGGACAAAAACTACAATTAAACTAACCTTATGAGGCACATGTTGCCATCAGTGTGCCAGAGACTGTTGGGACAGGGCACATGATAAACTCTTCTAGCCACTGTGCTACTCCATCTCCTTGCAGCAGCCGCTGGATTGATACGGACCAACATCTCACGAACCCTATGCCGGGAAACCAACCCTTAATCCTTCTGCAACCAGTAAGGCTCGCATCATCTAAAATGGTTGCATTGAATTGAAAAACAAAAAAAATGTAATAATAATAATTAGTTTATGAACTGATAGGACAGACCTAAAAATGGAATCAAACAAGGCTTACCTCATTTCCAGTATTTGGATACTGGCATTGGAGTCGTCTCACTACATTTTCAAGTTCTTCATCATCCACTCCTGACATTCTGCTCAAGTCAAGTCAAGTCAAGTGGTTTTTATTGTCGTTTCAACCATATACAGTTAGTACAGTACACAGCAAAACGAGACAACGTTCCTCCAGGACCATGGTGCTACATAAAAACGACAAAGGACCAACACAGGACCACATGAGACAACACAACGAAATAAAATACCTATATAAAAAAAACCTACATATACCTATATAAAGTGCACGTGCGAACATGTGCAAAAAGTACAGGACAGTACAACAAATTTCTGACAATGAACAGGACAATAGACAGTGCAGCGCCGACCAGTACTCAGTAGTGCAAAAAGATGACAGTTTCTAAAAATGTAAACATAACATACTATGAGATAATGTTCTATGCACATAGCAGTTATTGAGGTAGCAGACAGTTATAAAGTGACAGTAATTAAAGTTAATTAAAGTAATTAAAAACCAGTCTCTGAGTATTGAGGAGTCTGATGGCTTGGGGGAAGAAGCTGTTACACAGTCTGGCCGTGAGGGCCCGAATGCTTCGGTACCTCTTGCCAGACGGGAGGAGGGTAAAGAGTTTGTGTGAGGGGTGTGTGGGGTCGTCCACAATGCTGGTTGCTTTGCGGATACAGTGTTTTTTGTAAATGTCTTTGATGGAGGGAAGAGAGACCCCAATGATCTTCTCAGCTGTCCTCACTATCCTCTGCAGGGCTTTGCGGTCGGAAACGGTGCAAGTCCCAAACCAGGCAGTGATGCAGCTGCTCAGGATGCTCTCAATAGTCCCTCTATAGAATGTAGTGAGGATGGGGTTGGGAGATGTGCTTTCCTCAGCCTTCGAAGAAAGTAGAGACGCTGCTGGGCTTTCTTGGTGATAGAGCTGGTGTTGAGGGACCAGGTGAGGTTCTCCGCCAAGTGAACACCAAGGAATTTGGTGCTTTTGACGATCTCCACAGAGGAGCCGTCGATGTTCAGCGGAGTGTGTTCACCTTGTGCTCTCCTAAAGTCAACAACCATCTCTTTTGTTTTGTCGACATTCAGGGACAGGTTGTTGGCTCTACACCAGTTCGTGAGCCGCTGCACCTCCTCTCTGTATGCTGACTCGTCGTTCTTGCTGATGAGACCCACCACGGTCGTGTCATCGGCGAACTTGATGATGTGATTCGAGCTGTGCATTGCTGCACGGTCGTGAGTCAGCAGAGTGAACAGCAGTGGACTGAGCACACAGCCCTGGGGGGCCCCAGTGCTCAGTGTGGTGGTGGTGGAGATGCTGTTTCCGATCCGGACTGACTGAGGTCTCCCAGTCAGGAAGTCCAGGATCCAGTTGCAGAGGGAGGTGTCCAGGCCCAGCAGGTTCAGCTTTCCAATCAGGTGCTGGGGAATGATTGTGTTGAATGCTGAGATGAAATCTATGAACAGCATTCGAACGTATGAGTCCTTATTGTCTAGGTGGGTGAGGGCCAGATGGAGGGTTGTGGTGATGGCATCGTCCCTTGAACGGTTTGAACGATACGCAAACTGCAGTGGGTCTAGTGAGGGGGCAGCTGGGTCTTAATCTGCCTCATGACGAGCCTCTCGAAGCACTTCATGATGATGGGTGTAAGTGCGACGGGACGGTAGTCGTTGAGGCAGGACACTGAAGACTTCTTTGGCATGGGGATGATGGTGGTGGCCTTGAAGCACGTTGGAACGACGGCGCTGCTCAGAGAGATGTTGAAGATGTCGGTAAGAACATCTGCTAGCTGGTCTGCACATCCTCTGAGCACTCTGCCAGGAATGTTGTCTGGTCCAGCAGCCTTCCGTGGGTTGACTCTATGTAGAGCTTTCCTCACATCTGCCGTGGTAAGACAGAGCACCTGGTCGTTGGGAGGAGGGGTGGACTTCCTCGCCATCACGTCGTTCTGCACTTCAAACCGAGCGTAGAAGTCGTTCAGCGCATCTGGAAGGGAGGCATTTTTGTCACAGGCAACTGATGTTGTCCTGTAGTTGGTGATGGCCTGGATGCCCTGCCACATGCGCCGCGTGTCACCGCTGTCCTGGAAGTGACTGTGGATTCTCTGGGCGTGTCGGCTTTGCCTCTCTGATTGCCCGTGACAGTTTGGCCCTAGCTGTTCTTAGGGCTGCCTTATCGCCTGCTCTGAAGGCGGAGTCTCGGGACCTCAGCAGCGTGCGCACCTCCGCAGTCATCCACGGCTTCTGGTTGGAGCTCCTGATTGATACACCAAGCAGCTTGGACCTCTTGTACAGAAATGAGGATGAGCACCCTAACATTCTTGCCATTCGCTTGACTGTGTGACCTTGCTTCATTAAAAATTCAATTTGGTCACGTGTTATTTGAATGGCTGGTCTACCTCGGCTACCTGCAATTGAAAGTAACATATATTTGAATTACTGACATGTAGCTCCTAATGGCAAGCAGTATAATATTAGAAAAATGGTGACAAATAAGAATGGAAAGAAAAGAAGGAATGGAACAAGGTAATGGTCTAAAAACAGGGTGATGGCAGATTTAAATTACTTTTTCAATATTTAGTACAAATGTTGAAGAAATACAGTTTCTTTATTATGAGTCATGGAACTTGACCAGACAAAGTTGAAAAATTAAAATTAAACTTTGACCTGTTGGAGTGTCTGTTTCTGTTATTTTTAAACGCAAATAAGGTACATTGATGTGTGATAATCTGAATGTCACATACAAATACATTTTTATGGATTTACCTTATCAGTAGCGTTTTTCAGTAGCCATTCAAATAATTGTTTCTTTAATCCTTATTTTCTTCTGAAATGTTAATACAATTATGTAGGCATACAGTTTGTTGTACAGGCATACTTTTAACTATATGTATTATCTACAATAGGTATATAGATTTGAATTTGTATTATAACTGTATTAATTTTGTAAGTGAATAGTTACATAGCATGTACACTGGTTAGACTACTTTTAATGCAGGTGCAGACCGAGGGGAAAGTTACAGTTGTATTACCATGGCTACCGTCATGACCAAAGTAGAGAGCAGACAATAAACAAACACATAAACAAGACAAAAACAAGCTTTCCGAGATGCCTCGCTTGTGTATCGCGGTTACTGCAGATAAAGAACATAGGCCTAGTTTTTAAAAACCAGAAACTCACCTGAGCTCCTTCGAGAAACGGAAAAGCTGTAGTTCCCTCACTCCGCAAATGCGTTGACAGCATTGTTCGAATTTCTTCCAGATTTCTGTTCAATTCTTCATACGTCTCAAGAGGTAGCAAATACGAAATTCTCTGTGCATTTCTTAAGCAGTCATCTATCGCACGAAGTTCAAGGCTCACCACAATTTCCCTGACTTTGAGCTCTTTCAATTTGTTGACACTTTCTTGCTATTTTGTCGAGAACAGCTGCCGCCATCGCTTAATAATCCCTGAACTACTTCATATCTTTTCTCTCGGAAAACAAAAGCAGACTAAAGTTGTTAGCGGTTAGCTAGGGAGGAGGGGAGGAACTCTGGGTGGTGCTGAGGAAATGTAGTTTCACGCCACGCAACAGTGGATTCGGTCTAGGAGCGAGTACAATTCAGATATCTTAAAATACAATTGTGACTAGTCGAAATCGAATTAGAGATATCTCTAATTACCTTTTGCGGATAAACGACGCGTCTTTTAAAGATATCAATGACATCATTACAGATATCTTAAATTGAGTTTTGACTAGTCAAAATATATTACAGATATCTCAAATCGGATTTCTTACTAGTGCAGTTATAATTGCAGATATCTCTAATTGTCATTCTGACTAGGCGAATTATAATTATCACTCATCAAAATACAATTGTTACTAGATTAAAATATATTTATAGATAGTCAGAACAAAGGTTTAAATGCTAAAACGGCTTGCCATAGCCCTGCTCCTCGTCTATTCCAATTGATCACTTTATAAATGCCCGTGAGCTGGACCGTATTCAAAAAGTACAAATCACACACAGAGAATTAATGAAAGCCCACATTATATTTGTCATATGTAACCGGTGTTGATCTGCAATTAGATATTCAACTTGACCAAAAAAGCTAACTTGGTGAGTTATACTGTTATTCATTGTGGTTGTTTTCCTAAGTTAACGTTAGCTGCATAGCTAATATTCATTTATCCTAAGAAAATAACCACAATGCACGTTCAACGTAAACAAAAGCCACAAAACATAATTATGTATTCAGAATAAAAACTTTAAAGCCTGCTAAAAATATGTTTGAAAATGTCTACTGATATCTTACCTCAAGTTTCTTAAACTTGTTTCTATTGAAACACGTGCGCACGTGCGCCGCTGAACGTAATGCTGCTGCAATAAAGAGTAACGTAACACGCTCACATTTAGAATAAGCAGGGGGGAAAAATGAAAGTCAAAATAAATAATGAATTACATATTTAGGAAGATTGCATTGTGATGCAGTGTATGCAGACATAAAACATTTTTTTTATGTGACTGGCTAGGTAAAAATTACTCACCAAAACAGGCGATTTCCCATTGAGACCCATAGGAATACAGAACGTTAGGGAATACCAAGATGGCAGCGCAGTAGCTTCACTGTTGTGACGTCATGAGCTATCCAGTTATATATATAGATCAGTGGTGGCAGCCCAAAAATGCACCAGAGTTTAAGGGGTTAAACTGGCATGGAGGGTCCAAAAAAACAGGTGCAGTCATAAAAACAGGTCTTAAATCTTATGTTGACACATGGTATCAGATATACAGTTTATACTTATGGCTCTGCAGTTGGATTCTGTTGTTGATAGCTGCATGAAACTATCTCCAAAATCACATCAAGAGAAAGAAATGTGGTAAATAAATGTTCTCATCAAGTCTAAAATTATATACATATGTACATCTTTAATTTGTCAAATGAATGTAGCATGAGTTAATAGTAAGATTACACAGTGTAGTAAAACAAGTGCACACTCACTGAGCACTTTCTTTGAATCACTATATAATACTATCCTTTTTTTTTTTTTTACAGATTTTTCAGCTGCACATGCATGGTCAAATAATTTCCCATTTCACCACATCCCAAAGGTGTGATAGAGTGTGTGTCCAAACTTATGGGGCTTTTCCACTGCACGGTACAACTCGACTCAGCTCACTTTTTGGGGGTTTTCCACTGTGAATAGTACCTGATACTTTTTTAATACCACCCCGGTCAAGGTTAGGGATGGTCAATACGACATTGTGTCGAAGAAGCGACACTAGGGGTCACTCTTGAGAGCCATTCCCATCATGAGAATTGGCAGAGAGAATTTGCATGTTCCACCCCCAGACATACGGGTATAAAGAGAGGGGAAATGCGTCTGTCCATTCAGAATTTTTCTTCGAAGCCGACCGGTTGTGTGATCAGTGAGCTGTATTCACAAGACTGTTCTAAAAAAGCGTATGCTGTTGGATCTACGGCGCATATCAGCGGCTTTCTCCTTCTCTGCGCGGCAGTGCAGCTTTGCCCCCGAGCACTTCGACAATGCTTTTCTAAAAGAGAATATTTTCTTAAAATTATTTATTTCTCTAAAAGAGCAATACACAGTGTGGAACGTCCTATTCCCTTCCGCCTCGCGGGTCCGAGCACACTCGAAGTGTTGCATCCTCGTGAGCATTGGACAAAGGCACCTCCCTAGCAGACATATGCAGAGCAGCGGGTTGGGCAACACCCAATACCTTTACGAGATTTTACAATCTCAGGGTTGAGTCTGTCTCGATCCGTGTTCTCTCAGGTCCGAGCACGCAGAACTCGGGAATGCAGAACGTCTGACCGGGTGATCCGCTTGCACATAGCTCCTTTCCCCCTCCACTGAGGATATCACGTGCACTCTTTTCCCCCAGGAGAGTCCACTAGATTCGCGCTCCATGGATGTTCTTCTTCCCTAGCCCTCTGGTCCATGAATTCAGTGGAGGAATTCCCCCGACCACACCCAATACGGGTACTAAAATTACTCTGTACTGGAATAGGTGCTCCACAGGAATGGCCCTTGTGGATTAATCCCCCTGTGTGTATTTTCCGTGGTACAGTCCTGCGTCTCCCTTGCGCAGTTCCCGCTGCCCCCAGTCGCCGTGTTTGTAGCAACTCCTCCCTCTCAGCAGGTAGGATCTATCACCGTGCCATTTCCACATGTGGCCTGAAAAACCATGTGATGTATTTCGCCACTCTTTACCTCCCCCCAGCCTGGACAGGTGGTGGTCTCCATGGGGTCTTTTCCCCCGAATTAATAGAAAAGAATGCCTTCCCCGATGCATGTGATAGCGTTAAGATAGCCCCAGCTGCTTTAACTCTATGTGAGAAACATAGAGAGAGATAAGGCGTGGCTGGCTCCCATGCTTGGCATGTCACTTTGTTTCCCCCTTCGAGATGCCGGGAACCTAAAAAGATTATGAGAATTTTATGGGGCGTTGGGGAAGGGTACGTGCAGTCTGACACAGCCTGTTGTTTTGGCACTCAACCTGCATCAGCAGCACACATACACTCTTCACAAAGTCGAAGTGAGCCTCAGACTGGGAACATCTAGGTTACTGTTTTAACCTCCGTTGCCTGATGGAGGGAACGAGATGTTGTGTCCCACTGTCCACGGCGCTGAACTGAGCCACTGCAATGGCCAAACCTTATTCTCGGCTCCTCAGTGCAAAACCTGAATGAATAGAGGCATGATTCCTTCCCTTTATACCCGTATTTTTTTTTTGTTTTATCTGTCACTCTATTTGCATCTGTGGACCCAAGAATATATTTATAAT
>NW_026266919.1:0-16692 GCF_025860055.1 Xyrauchen texanus | reverse complement strand
GAGCCGGCAGCTGCGTGCCCATTGCACACGGCACCCCAACCCTGTTTGGAGGCATCTGTGGTGACCAGAACGCGTCGGGACATCTGCTGTAGGGGCCCTCCTGTCCACAGAAAACAGAGGTCTGTCTAAATGTTGGATGCCACGGCGCCATGCCCATCTCAGGACTCGAGTCTGAAGCCAGTACTGAAGCGATCTCATATGCATCAACCTGAGCGGCACGGCCACCGCTGAGGAAGTCATATGCCCCGGGAGTATCCGGAAAAACCGCTGGAACCGCTGTGCCTTGTCTGAGCGAACTTAGGCAGTTCAGCACCTGCTGCATGTGCTCGTTTGTGAGGTGCGCTGTCGTTGAGACTGAGTCTAACGCCATGCCAAGAAAAGAGATGCTCTGAATTGGGGAGAGCTTGCTCTTTTCCCAGTCGACCTGAAGCCCTAGACGGCTGAGATGCCTGAGCACCTAGTCCCTGTGTGCGCACAGAGACTCTCGAGAGTGAGCTAGAATCAGCCAGTCATCGAGGAAGTCGAGTATGCGGATGCCCACTTCACTTAGCGGGGGAAGGGTGGCCTCTGCGACCTCCGTGAAGACACGAGGGGACAGGGATGAGCCGAAGGGGAGGACCTGGTAATAGTACGTTGGGCCGTCGGACGTGAGCCATAAGAAGGGTCTGTGCCAGGGTAAAGTGAGTCGTAAAAGTATGTATCCTTCAGGTCTGCCGCTGCGAACCAATCTCGATGCTGGACATACGTTAGAATAGGTTTCCGCCTGAGCACCTTTGAGCGGGTGTCTGTGTGAGGCCCTGTTCAGAACTTGCAGGTCCAAGATTGGCGCCACACACCGCCTGTCTTGGGTACGATGAAGTGAGGGCCATAGAACCCTGGCTTCATCTAGGCTGGAAAGATGGTTCTATCACACCCCTGTGGGGCGAGTGCCTGGCAAACTAAATCGCATCGCCGAGTTGGGTGGTCCCAGCCTGCCAGTGCAACGGGTTGGAAGCGAAAGTGCCTCCAAGCTCCGAGCGGGGGCAGTAAGGGGACGATCACGTATGATGTACCCGGTGGGGCTTCGAAGCAGGGGGAGCAGGTAATATGTCGGGGAGCAATGTTACGTCCCAAAACAATTGTGCTGAGAAAAAAACTCAAAGCACTTTCCTTGCTCTGCATACCTGGCTGGGGGCAGGAAAGTGACTGAGGAGGAGGTCCTATGGAACTTACTCTGATTGTGTTTAAATCACTTTGTCATTTTGTTAATAAATTTATTTCATAATACTTTAATTTTAGTGATCTAATAAAAGAGTTGACAAAGATTTCTGCATCTTTGGTTGATTATTAAGTTCTGATTGCTACCTCAAGCAAATTCACATCAATTTATATTTACTTCCCTATTCTTAGAAATATGTGGTTTCAACCAGTGTGTGAGGAACAACACACAATATTTATTAATATTTATTGTTTTGTGCATCTTTGGTTTCATGAAGCTCCAAATTCCAGTAGAAATGAACACGTTATAAATCTTACTGTGAATCACTGACAGTCTGAATTTGCACTGCAGAGTCACTTGTGTGTCTAATTCAGTCGACCTGATTAGCATGTGTGTGTTTAGGTTCAAGAACACAGCTTCAAAAGCTTGAATGCACTAAAAGAGTAGTGAAACGTTTTAAAATTGATCTCTCTCTCTCTCCCTCAAAATATATACATTTGAGGGATCGTTTTTCAATATGTATAATTAGGGGGTATCTGCCTATTTCGGCCCGGCATGCATTAGTAGGTGTTCTTCTCTGAACTCTTTGAATGTTTCTACAGAATTCTGAATGCAGGGATTCTATGTGGTGTTTGTCCCATGTCGAGTAATCTGCCAGACAGAGTGGACCCCAAACCTCACATCCATACAGAGTAATAGGCATAATAATTCTATCAAAGATTTTACACCAAATTGTTACAGGAATGTCTATTTGGGAAAATTTGCCCTTAAAAGCAAAGACTGCTCTTCTAGCTTTCTCTTTTTGTGCATTCACAGCCAGAACAACCCCACCCCCACCTCCCCCCGAGACACTGATGTTTAGACCGAGGTAGTTGTAATGTAGGGTGTGTTCTATTGCAGTGTTTCCCGGAGTGAATGTGTATCTGTTTTTTTTTTTTGGAAGATCTTTTTTATATTTATTTTTTTATTGAGTGTCAGCATGTGAATGTGGTCGGTGGTTTGGCAGGAATCCAATACAGGAAGGCCTCTATCCGAGCGCTCAGGATACAACAGAAATTCTTCCCCAAATGAATGCCAAATGCACACAATTACTGCTCTCTCTCTCTCTCTCTCTCTCTCTCTCTCTCTCTCTCTCTCTCTCTCTCTCTCTGCGCATGCATGCGCATCTGTAGGGCGAGTGTGAGGAGTGTGTGGTGAGTACGAATGAGTTTAGCCCGCTGTGGCAAGAAATATTGTCTTTTCTTTTCCTGACTTTCTCTTTTGTGTTTGAGCTTTATTACCAGGTTTATACCGAGTAGTGAAAACAAAGTTAATTGAGTATTGGGCATCTGACACGGAGTTTAAAGTGTGTCCGCGGTGAGCGGGTGTTTGTTTTGGTCATCGGAGATGTTTTTGGATATTAAGTGTGTTTAGCAGATTTAAAAATGAATAATGCAGCAGTGCTTCGTGGTTTATTCACTCCTGTGCTTCCTCTTTTCACTCCCGGGAAGAAAGTTATTTAGTCTAATGTTCCGCCTTTTATTAAAGACATTAGCCAAATAATTGTCACGATTCAGATGTGGATCAGAATGTTTTCAAAGCCCAACTAAAGAGAGAAAAGAAGGACGAGAGGCAGGGTCAAAGCAAGCCAGACAAACAGAGAACAGAAAGTGATTTTTCTGACTCTAGTGTTTCTGATTGTTCCCAGAGTCAATGGAAATGTCATGATTATGATTATGATGAAATTAAGAAGTTCTTAAAACTGACAAAAAAATCAGAAGGTGGAGCAGATTGATGATTTCTTCCAGATCTGAAACTCTTACTAAGAGTTTAATGAGTGTGGGATGTTTTACAGATAAAGTATATTGGATGAAAACATTTATTACAAAACTCAAATTAACTAAATAATAATGTCAGGAAATTGGCCTAAACTTTTTAACTTTGTTTATTTGTATTTATTTCTTTGCATATGAGAGATATCATTATTGCATCTTTAAATGTAAACGGAGCCAGAGATTGTGAAAAGAGGGCGGAAATATATGAAGTAATGATGCAGAAACAACTTGATGTTATTTTTACTAGAAACACACAGTGATGATAAAAATGCTGCAGATTGGGCAAAAGAATGGAGTGGTCTGGTTTTTAAGTAATAAAACCTCCCGTAGTGGAGGAGTTGCCAAGTTATTTACTGGAAGTGGTGAGGAACAGTCTCGTGACAGCTGACCGCCATACTTGCCCAGGCTGCCGCGAATGTCGAGCTTGAGTGGAACCCTCCACCTGCCCCGATCCTTCAGCTAGTCCGCTCTCACTACCCTCGATGCCAGAATGGCCAAGGGTTTACCCCAGATGGATAAGGCGATCGCGGTACACCTGACCGAGACCGAGCGCGCTCTGCTAGAACTGTCCTCCCTCATTTCCAAGTGTCTTAGCAGCAGCTATCTGAGTTATTATGCCTCTTTTAGGAGGGTTTCAGCCCCCTAAAATTCTGTGCCTTTGCAATCAGCATGTAACTGTTATAAACATCTGCAGCTGCAACACTGCTCTTGTTTGAATCGTGAGGCACTTTGCTTGATTTTCCCACATGTAAAGACTGACTGTAGTGTGAGCCAATAGCATTGGAGTGTGGGCTGTGAAGGAGCATATCATTAGTTTGAGCCACTGAACTAATACGCCCCATTTCCTCATTCAATTCATGAATGAGCGAGGATCAGTGTCTTATTATGACAGATTGATAGAGGAGACTAAAAGTGTCTATAGACATAACAATGACGTCAGGACGTAATTAAAACCTGTCATTTATTTTTTAGCTATGTTGTCTTTTATTTTGTATATTCTTTGATCGTCATGCACAGCAGTTCACAACATTATATGGTTTGTTGTCATTTGTTGCAGGGAAAACACTTATAATATTTAAACACTGATAAAGTCTCTTAGTACACACGCTGGTTTGAATAAAGTATAATTAGACTAGTTTCCGCCTCTGTGATTTATCATTGCTTTAATGACTCTTTTAATGATTTGCTGCCACATAAGTGTGATTTACAAAATGATTATCTGAATGAATCAGTAAACAAATCTGAACGAATCAAATATATTATATATATAATATACACTTCCTGTCAAAAGTTTTTGAAATTGATGACTGGGACCAAATAATAATAAAAGCAGCCAATAAGTGCCCAGCATGGATAGGAACTCCTTCAGTACTGTAAAAAGTATCCCAGGGTGAAACATCAAGAAGTTGCTTGAGAAAATGTCAAGAGTTCATGTCTCAAATTCTAGGCAAAGGGGACTACTTTGAAGATGCTAAAATATAACACAGTTTTGATTTATTTTGGATTTTGTTTAGTCACAACTAACAATTATTTTGATGATTAATCTAACAATTATTAAAACGATTATTAGAACGATTATTCAACGATTATTGCAATAATTAATCATTAGCTCTTAACCGATTATCCAGCTTGTACCCTGACATAAAGTTTATATAATAAAGCTTACAATAAAGCTATAACTAATGAAATATAACTGCATTTAAGATGCAACGCTGGGGTGTTTCCTTTAAAGAGCTTCGACTCCACTTCGTATTTACTTATTTGGTATTATTGTCTGATTCCCTTGTAAATTTGAGATCTACATGAACTGAAGTTGTTTGGGAAGTTTAGCGTGCATCTGGACTGTGATCTGTGTAATTCTTCCTCTCCTCAGTCTTGTGTGAGCTGCAGTGCTGCTCTCGCACTTCATCATTAGAGTTTAATGTGATCTCATGTTACGTTAAATGACATCAAATGACTATCCGACAACAAATATTTTTTTATTTTTATTGTCGACGTTGTAGATAACATCGACTAATCATTTCAGCCCTAGTCACAACATAATTCCCATAGTCCCTTTTATGTTATTCCATAGTTTTGATGACTTTACTATTATTCTAAAATGTGAAAAAAATAAAATAATAAAGAACGAGTAAGTGTTGCAAAAATTTTGACCGGTAGTGTATTATTCAAATAATTGAAGTAAATGACTTGTGATATGTCTGGAGGAATTTAAATGGGAATTTGAGGCAATATACATGGGCACATGCTCATGATAATTAATTTTCTTTAGCTTCATAGTTTCAGGCACCATCTTAGTATTTGTAAGAATTGTTTAATATCTCCAGTTGGTTTTTCAGACATATGAAGATTGTTTTAAATTCTCCGCCAGTTGGCGGCTCAGCAGGCACATGTGTGCCGTGATCACTTTATCCACCTGGGGTAAACCGTTGGCGTTCTGGCATCGAGGGTAGTGAGAGCAGACTAGCTGAAGGATCGGGCGGGTGGAGGGTTCCACTCTAGCCCGACAGTCGCGGCAGGTATGGCGGTCAGCTATGCATCAGCCTCAGACTAGGCCAGCACACTCAAAGACACCAGCCCGGTCGAGTCCTCATCGTCTGACATCATGTCAGACGATGAGGTGCTCTCAGCGATTGACATTTTATATAATCTGCTAGCTCCGGAAGAGACATTAGGCGGCACTGAGGTGAGCTGCCTGTCTCATCCCAGAACTGGATGGGAGCAAACAAGCATACCAGGGAATAAGCAGTCTGTGGGGGATTGCCCGGCGGAACCGAACTCATAGAAGACCCTGAATCACCTTCAGCACCAACCGGGGTGGCCTCATACCCATAGGTAGAAGGACCAGTTGAGGGGACAGCTGAAGTGGCTTTCCCCCGGAGCAATTGTTAGATATGGCAAAGGCATCTTTAAAAAGAAACGTCTTTAAAAAGTCATTCACGTGTATGTATTTGCTCTAATAGAGGACTCTTTAGAGTTGAAATATACTTTTTAGGGCTGTCGAAGAGCCCATAGGCGTTGCTCTGCACTAAGCATGCAGATGGAGAGAAGCCGCTGGAATGCGCCGTATATCCAACAGCAAATGCTTCTTTAGATGTGAATTGGAACAGCAGTGAATTCAGCTCGCTGATACACAACCGCTCGGCTCAGAAGAAAAAATCTGAATGAATCCAGCATTCCAGCTCCCTTTTATACCCTTATTTCCAGGGGAGTGGCATGTAAATTCCACTCGCCAATTTTCATTGGCCTTTTCTCAAAGATTTGAAGGTGATTTTGGGCTCTCAAGAATAACCCCTAGTGTCAATACATCGACACAACCTTGAGTTAGTGACAGAAGGGGAACTGAGGGTTTGAACTCAGGAGCTTAGTTTAGCAGTTTGAATCAGATTTACTTTATCAGTGAATCATCTGTCAGTGAGCTCACAACTGGTAGTCGTGGACATTTCAAAATAAGAGTCCAAAGCGTATTTCGAGCTTCTTTGTAATTAAAAGTCCCGTATTGTGTACCGCATTTTGCAATCTTGTAGTCTCTGTGTCTGGGCCACAACTATTATACAAGGTGCACACATTCATTGAAGCTCAAGACAACAAACTACTATATGCAAAAATGTTTGTTTCTGAACAGCAATCTAAATCAAGCAATTCTGTGAATTGGAAACTAAAAACAGTCATTTGGCTCCTTAATGTTTCAGTTTAGAAGCCAATGGTTCCTTATTAATTGTTTTAGTCTGGAGCTCTGCTGTTGATGAAATAGACAAACACTTGTTTTTTTTTTGGATCCCAAAATAATTACTGCCCGTTTTATATTGCAATCTTTTCAAAATATGGGACCTTTCTAAAGTGAAAAGAACTGAGTGCACAGATCCTCTTTTCTGGATGTTGGAAGAACCCCTGATTCATGGTGTATGTTTGGACATTTTACATGTTGGTCATTTATTAGATCTAAGATTTCAGCACTGGGGCGTTTAATTAAACTGACTGGTTCAAGCTTTAGAAAAGTGGAGAATGTGGCTGCTGACTTAGGAGTTAAATGAATTTAAATTGTTACAAAAGCACTACAGAAAATGCAATCTGCTTTTACAATAAAAAGAAACTAATGGGCTTGAAGATTTTCAAGATGAGTATTCTGGTGTTTTTTTTAAGTCAGATGATGTAACAGATATGGATTTGTATGAGAGTTGTGGTGAAAAGATTGTGTAAAAGTATTGAACAAAAAAGGGTTACATGAAGGAGTTGATATGCACTGCCATATGTTTTTTGAAATTGGTGAAGATGTGGCGAGCACTTTATAAGCCTCCATTAGCTACAAGAGCTGGAGATTTACAATGGAGCACTTTACAAGGTATTGTTGCTGTTAATGCTTTTATTTTTCTTTTAAATCCAAATGTTGGTCAAGAGTGTCATTTTTGTCTCCAAAGAGATGCTCTTTTCATGCTCTTTGCATTGTCTAAAATGTAAGCCTTTATTTGATGTGTTGTAAGATATTTTTAATTGTTTTGATGAAGAATTCTCTGTACAAACATTTATTTCGCGTTTTAAATATACATGAAGATGACAGTATGAGTGTCAGTTGTTTAATTGTATTATGGGCAATGCCAAAATAGCATTAGGAAGTAGGAAGGAAAAAAAATAATGGTGACTCCGTTTGTGGTTAGAACTGTTGCCTCACAGCAAGAAAGTCCTGCGTTCAAATCCTTGCTCAACCAGGGCCTTTCTGAGTGAGTTGGCATGTTCTCGTGGGTTTTCTCTAGTCTTTCATAGGTTTTTAAACCTTTTAATTTTGTAACGGTTTTATGTATCTAATTATATGTAATAAAGTTTAGGTGAAAAAAATTATCTTTCTTTCTCAAAAGAAAACAAATGGGATAATAATGGGCTCATTAAAGTAAATATGCTCTCTTATTTTTAAAGGGGAGAAAACTTCCTGTACGCTTTTGTTGTTGGCGTCAACAACAAAAGCGACAGAAGTCTCTCCCCTTTAAAAATTGAAAAGCATATTTACTTTAATAAGCCATTATATCCCATTTGTTTCTAATTCAAAACATCATTCAAACAGAACATATTACACAGGAGTTACCATGGTTAGGTCAGTGTAGCTAGTCTTATATAATAGTAATAATAATAACAAATTATATTATTTATGAAAAAATAAAATACTAGCTGAAACACATCTTGAAACTTTAACTACAACTGCCACTCCATCCATCCATCCATCCATCTTCAACCGCTTATACTGAAGTTGTCACTGGGGCTCCTCCCCCAGTGAGGTGGCGTCCACGTCCCTAGAGCTAGCCTTTGCTGCCCGGGTCTGGTCCGTCGAGGCCCACGGCCTTCACTGCCACCCATATGGCAGCGCACCTGACTCCTGCGGTTTCTCCAATGGGTGGTGGGCCCAAGGGATGTAGAGGGGATATCACGTCGCTTCTTCAGGCTGTGCCCGGCGGGCTCCGTGACAAGCCCGGCCACTAGGCGCTCGCCGACGAGCCCTCCATCTGGGCCTGGCTCCAGGCGGGGGCCCGGGCTTCCTCCGGGCAGGGTAACTCCTCCTCTTGGCGTTTTTTTCATGGAGTCTTTGTGAACCATTCTTAGTCTGGCCTAGTCCCTCACCTGAGACCACTTTGCCTTTGGAGACCCTAGCAGGAGCCCTCAGGATCATAAGGGCACACAAACCTCTCCTCCACAATAAGGTGTTGGTTCCCTGAGAGGTACAACTGCCACTGTTGATATAAAATTAGGTCTAATATATTCTGCCTTTAGATTATTTCATATGAAACTATAACATTTTGTCAAATAAATCAGTTACTTTTACTGATGTAAAATCGTGAAACAATTTTGTAAAGGTAACGATGTGTAATGAAAAATTAGCGCATAGCACCGTGTTGCTCTTTTCCTTCTCAGTGCTGTTTGGCATGTCAGAGCTGCCTACTGTTTGGTGGGTTTGGCTTGACTTCCTCTGTAACGCTTTTAACTAGAAAACTCTCACTAGATCAGTTTTGAGGTCTGCGCTCCACAATATCGAGGGAGGACATAATGTTATACGTCGCGCCATAGAGCAGAGCAGATAATTAGTGTTGCTGGTTCCATTACACTTCGTCGTGAAAGTGCAGATGTGAAGCCTTTAGCTGATTCGTGAGATTGTCATTAAATCTGCCTCGGCAGTCCTAAATAGACTATCACTTGGGCAGGATTGTTATTTCCCTGCTGAATCTCTGTTGAGATTCTCTGTCTGGTTGTTTTTTTCTTCTCAATACCGTAGATAAGCAAATGTACATGGTATGATAACAAATATTACATTGTGAGCTGTTGGCATCAAGCCTGGTGAAATGTAGCCACACTTTTGATCTTTTCCACGTCTTTTTCATCTATGGGGATTGAGACGCATACACACTATAGCCTCATGTGTGAGCCTCGTCTCTGAGCGTAACCACCATAAACTAGTGTTTTTCCTTGATGCCTAAACACAGCCAGTCACCGGCACTTTTAAATTTGGGCACATCTAGCTTGCTACTGAGATTAACCCCTTAGGTATCGAAATTTGGTACCGAGCGACAAGACATTTTTCGATAGTCGATTGTTTAGAGGCAATCGCGGTCAGTGCCTAAAATGCATCGAACTTCGATACCTAGCCCCACCGTGAAACCAGTATACCGGTGGGTCGGCATGAAAACTGACTGAATGGGCCACGATAAGCTAAAATGAGCTGCTGCATCATGCAAAACAGACCCCAAAATGGCGCGTGATATGCAGAAAGAGGACAGTGAAAAATCCCTCCCCTTTTGGGCCAGTTGATTTGTAAAATCCTGGGCCGATTTCTCTTCCCAGTCAAGCCCTGGCTGCAAACCTTATTATATCACAATTGTCGCATCTGCTGGTGGATGATAAATGGACACAAAAACATACATATATAATAATAGTTGATATTTGAGCATATGATATTCAAATTCCATTGGGCCTGTAGTTTGAGAAACATACTGTATATAAAAATAGTCATTTTTGTAGCATTTTGAATTGCATTACAATAATATATTTTCTGTTGTTTTTTTTTTTATACATATTCCAAATATCAGATGTTTGTATGATGTAATGATGCAATTCAGAAAGGAGTCACTGTATCTTCTCAATCTTTACATGTTTACAAGATAAAGTTTTCCACAAACAGTAGGCACCGGCACTGTTCACCTCGACTTACAGTATCTCTCATAAATGCAATAACCTGCAGATCATTCAGGAGCGGGAATTAATAAGCGAGAGCACAAGTTTTCAGAGTGAGCGTAAAAGCATTTGCTTCTTTTTTCCCATGCCACTAATTTTTCCCCACCACCTTGTCCTTTTAGAGGCTCTGTACTTTTGGGGGCTCAGTAGAAGACAGACTTGTGAGGTGAACTAAACATATTTGTTTCCTGTACAGATCCTATGCAGCTGTCCTGTGTCAAATGAATGAAACATGAGAGCAGATTCTGAGCATGTGTTGCAAAGACAAAATGAACGAATCACTCTTTAAGGTTACTCGTTCTTTCGAGTCATATAAAAGTTGAATTTAAAATGAACAATCAAGAACGACCCATCTATGTATGTCCCAATGCGTCCTGTATGTCTTTGCAGCTAGAAAAATCAATTATGTAAGCACAATTTAAAAGTATGTTCCACAACTCTGTTAATTATTGAATAGAAAAGCTGTTTCAACAGACCAGCTTGCTACATATTGACATTTTCAACAGAAAATGTTGAATATATCGAGAAAATCAAATAGGCTATACTACATATCAGGAAATTTTAACTAAAATGACTGATAAATATACACTAGGTCCATCAGATAATTGTTTTTATCTGATGGATACATTTTACAGCCTTATTCCAAAATGGATTGAATTCATAATTTTCCTCAAAATTCTACAAACAATATCCCATAATGGCAATGTGAAAGAAGTTTGTTTGGAATCTTTTGAAATTTATTAAAAATAAAAACGAAAAAATCACATGTACATAAGTATTCACAGCCTTTGCCATGACACTCAAAGTGCATCCTGTTTCCACTGATCATCCTTGAGATGTTCTATAACTTGATTGGCGTCCACTTGTGGTAAATTCAGTTGATTGGATATGATTTGGAAAGGCACACACCTGTCTATATAAGGTCCCACAGTTAACAGTGCATGTCAGAGGACAAACCAAGCCATGAAGTATTGTCTGTAGCCCTCCGAGACAGGATTGTATCGAGGCACAGATCTGGGGAAGGGTACAGAAAAATTTCAGCAGCACAGTGTCCTCCATCTGTAAATTTAAGTTTGGAACCACCAGGACTCTTCCTAGTGCTGGCCGCCTGGCCAAACTGAGCTGATCGGGTGAGAAGGGCATTAGTCAGGAGGTGACCAAGAACACGATGGTCACTCTGACAGAGCTCCAGCATTTCTCTGTGGAGAGAGGAGAACCTTCCAGAAAAACAACCATCTCTGCAGCAATCCACCAATCAGGCCTTTATGGTAGAGTTGCCAAAGGAAGCCACTCCTCAGTAAAAGGCACATGACAGCCCGCCTGGAGTTTGCCAAAAGGCACATGAAGGACTCTCAGACAATGAGAAACAAAATTCTCTGGTCTGATGAAACAAAGATTGAACTCTTTGGGCATGAATGTCAAGCAACATGTCTGGAGGAAACCAGGCACCGCTCATCACCTGGCCAATACCATACCTACAGTGAAGCATGGTGGTGGCATCATCATACTGTGGGGATGTTTTTCAGTGCCAGGAACTGGGAGACTAGACAGGATCGAGGGAAAGATGAATGCAGCCATGTAAAGAGTCATCCTTGATGAAAACCTGCTCCAGAGTGCTCTGGACCTCAGACTGGGTTAAGGTTCATCTTCCAACTGGACAACGACACTAAGCCCTCAGCCCACGATAACAAAGGAGTGGCTACTGGACATCTGACTTCCTCACCTGGGGTCACAAGTTCAAATCCAGGGTGTGCTGAGTGTCTCCAGTCAGGCTTCCTAAGCAACCAAATGGCCTGGTTGCTAGGGTGTGTAGAGTCACGTTCAACCTCATGGTTGCTATAATGTGCTTCTTGCTCTTGGTGGAGGCGTGCTGAGATGTACATGGATGCTGCAGGAAATAGTGTGAGCCTCAAGGTCCCGTGGTAACTCACTCAACAAGCCATGTGATAAGATGCACGGACTCGCGGTCTCAGGCGGGCAACTGAGATTCTTCCTCCACCACCTGGATTGAGGCGAGTCACTGTGCCACTAGAAGGACCTAGATCGAGATTGGGAATTGGGCATTCCAAATTGAGGAGGAAAAAAATTCACAAAAGTCACTATTTCTTTCGTTTTATTCATGCTGTCATTCTTTGATTCCTTTCTGTCTACATTTGACTTTCTTCTGGACAGTGATCGAGTTTAATGTGTTTGTTTGTTTCTAAGGTTCTGGTGTGAAGACAGATTCAGAGACAGAAGGAGAAGATATTTCACAAGGTGAGTTCACATTATTAGAATCTCTAATTATAAACACAAATATAAATCAAAACATTTCCCTGAGAAGGGAGCTTTATTTTGGAGTGGGAGGTTCATGGGGAGTGACATCATTGTGTCAGAGATGTTACTTTACAGCTTTGTGTTTCAATGCATAAATCTATTAACTTGGGATGTATTTGGCCCTGAATCGTGGATCTACAAGTGAGGCCATGTCCAACAGGTCACTAGTGGCTGGGTCAGCATACTTGGTATTGAGGTATGAATGAATGAATGAACATTACATTTATATAGAGCTTTGAGAGATATATAGAGTTACATTTATATAGAGCTATAGAGACATAGAGACATTGGGACCCACACAGACCACAGGGTGAGCACCCCTGCTGGTCTCCCTAATACCTCTTCCAGCAGCAAACTTAGTTTTCCCATCCAGGTACTGACCAGGCTCAACCCTGCTTAGCTTCAGTGGGTAACTGGTCTTGAGCTAAAGGGTGATATGACTGCTGGACAACATCAAACTATATCAATATAAATGGTATTGTCTCATCCTATATCTCGATATACCACCCAGTCCGAGTAGGTTAGCCAGTGGAATGGTGGTGGCGTAGTGGGCTAAAGCACATAACTGGTAATCAGAAGGTCGCTGGTTCGATCCCCACAGCCACCACCATTAGAGTCCTTGAGCAAGGCACTTAATTCAGGTTGCTCTGAGGGATTGTCCCTGTAATAAGTGCACTCTAATTCGCTTTGGATAAGCATCTGCCAAATGCTTAAAAATTTAAATGTAAGTTGCTATGGCGATAAACACCCGTAAAAACAGACCCGCCTTCTTGAGACTAAACTCAAACTTACATGGTATGCAACAGGTCTCACTGTGAGAGGTTATTTTGTCAGTTTGTTTGTTTGTTCGGTCGATTGCTTGGTTGGTCGGTTGGTTATTCGCTCGATCGGTCAGTTGCTCCATTGTTTGGGTTCCACTGAGACTCAGATTCAGACACAAAATTAATCGCATAGAAAAACAGGAGCTACCTGGTGACAGTGGCGATCCATGACAGAATTTTCAGAGGTTGGCAATTAAATTAGTATCGAAAAATCAATCCAAGAAAATATTACAGTGGGTCTAAATATAAAATATTATGATACAGGGCTCAACATTATGGACTGCCTGATGGCCCGGAGCCATTGTGAGAGAGATATCGGCCAGTTGCTAAAACTGTCACTTGACCGATCAGGTCAGTGCTGCATTATAACATGTGCAAGCAGACAACAAGCAAGAGAGCACAAAAAGTAGCTGGGGAAAAAAGTCTTCTATTCGAGCACTTGGAGACATGCAAGCGAGACAATATTAAGCTTGAAAATATGCATGGTGCATGATTTGCTGGATCGCGGTGAGGCACAGTCGCATGTGCACACAAGAGTTTACAGACACTGAGCGGGCTCTTATAGAACTGTTCTCGCTCTTTTCCGAGTGACTTAGCAGCAGCAATTACCAATGAGTAGAAAATGTCAGGATAAAGAAAAAAGAACACTGAATTTAACAGCTAATTTTTTGTGTTAGGACCAGTTGGGTCCGATTGGACCATTTGAAAAAATGGAAGGTCTGTCTAAGGGTTGAACAGGCAGTGACAGATTGGCGTGATGACCACGTGATGTGCCCCATGGCCCCATGCCCATCTCGGAACCAGAGTCTGAAGCCAGTGCTGAAGCGGTCTCATATCATCAATCCGAGCAGCGTGACTGCCGCCAAGGATGCCATATGCCCTAATTGTTTCAGTGGGACCACTGTTCTCCACCTGAATGACTTTAGGCAGTATAGCACCGGCTGTGCTCACTCTTGAGGCTAACTCCTTACTGAGAAAAGAGCTGCTCTGAACCGGGAGAGCTTGCTCTTTCCCCAGTTAACCCAAACCCACAGCCGGCTGAGGTGCCTGAGCATCAGGTCCCTGTGCACACACAACAAGTCTCAAGAGTGAGCTGGAATAAGCTAGTCATCAAGATAGTTGTGGATGCGCATGCCCACTTCCCTTAGCGGGGCAAGGGGCTGCCTCATGACTTTTGTGAAGACGTGAGGCGATAGGGACAGGCTGAAGTGGAGGACCCTGTACTGGTGGGCCTGTGTCGAGGAAGGAAGTACGCATCCTTCAGGTCTACTACCATGAACCAATCTTGATGCCGAACTCTTGCTAAAATACATTTCTGCGTTAGCATCTTCAACGGGAGTGCAAGGTCTGGTTCAGTACTTCGCAGAGTCCAAGATTGGCACAACCCACCACCTGTCTTTGCTCACGATGAAGTAGGGGCTGTAGAACCTCTTCTTCATCTCGGCTGGAGGGACAGGCTCTATTGCATCCTTCTGTAGATGGGTCGTGATCTCTGCACATAGGGCAGCGCCATTCTCACCCTTCAATGAGATAAACCGTATGCCGCTGAACCGGGACGGGCACCTGGAGAACTGAATTGCATAGCCGCTCGGGTGAGGGGACTAAGGAACAACGTGTCGGACATACCGCCGGGGTGAGGCATCGGAGTGGAGCTGGAGGCACCACGTCGAGGGGCTCGAACTCGAATTCATGGCCGTGCTGAGTCTACAGACATTGAAGCTCTTACCTGGCTCCGGGGACCCACCGTATTGATCGGTTAGCAACGGGGGAGGAGGGAATCTGTCATCGGCATTTGTCACAACCATGGTGTGGGTGTGTTTGTGCCACAGCTGGGCGTGTGGGGCAGGGGACCCGCCTCTGCAGCGCCATACCTGCCGTAATGCAGCGAGGTTTCCGGTGGTCGTGATAATGATTGCCGTGAACACCAGATATGTGACCCATGGAGTGAGGAAACCGCTCTTTTTCAGCCCGTCGGGCATGCGACAAAATCAAAGAAAGGCAACAATGGATTCATCCACCAGTGGATTTAGTGGTCTGTTCACCAGCTCCAGGCCTGTAGCTGGTCTCCACGTCACTGGGTCACCCATCTCATGGGTGCTTCGAAGTCTTCCTCGAGTTCTTAGTGGTGGGCCATGTGGCAGGGGGTGTCTGCTTCCTGCAGGGGACTCAATGCCGTGGCTGGTGTCATTGTCTCAGGGGGACGCCCTTGGCAATGAGCAGACAGGGTTCGGGATATTGAAGCGTGCGGGCCAGGATGTGCTGTGTAGTGTCTGTCTGCTTCTTAACCGCCGAGAACTGCTGGGCAAAGTCCTTGATGGTGTCGCCAAATAGACCAGCCTGGGAGATGGGGGTTTCAAGGAACTGTGCCTTGTCATACTCCCTCATCTCAACCAAATTGAGCCAAAGGTGGTGCTCCTGGACCACCAAGGTGGACATCACCTGCCCGAGAGTCTGTGCCATGACCTTCGTCACCTGGAGGGCATGATTGTTTGCCGGCGCAGCTCCTGCATCAAAACTACCCTCGTGCAGTTCTTTCCAGTGCCTTGACTTGGTGCACTTGCAGGAGAGCTGGACATGGCACTGTAGGCCTTAGTTGCCTGTGATGTAAACCTACAGGCTTTGGACGGCAGTCTCGGATGGATTACGCCAGGTGGCGGCCATGTGGGCACAAGTGCACCTCAACTGCCTTATCCGCCTGGGGAATGGCTGAGTACCCCCTGGCAGCCCCACCATGGAGTTTAGTGAGAGCAGATGAGCTCAGAGTTCGGATCGCGGGCAGGAAAAGTTGCCCACCACGACTTCATGAGCTCCTCATGCACCTCCAGGAAGAAAGGGACCAGGGCGGGGCACAGCCTTAAGTGGTGCGGCCGTGAGCGGCTCTCCGGGCCCAGGAAACAATCATCATGATCCAAGGTTTCAGGGCAGGGCAGAGGGTTCCACTTCATCTACATATTATTGTGAATAAATATTTTTAAACTGTTTCCCTTGCTCCTGGGTTATTCTGTACAACATCTGCATGTTACACATTTCAACTAAACACAGAGTACACATTTGTCACTTTTAGTCTTTTCTCACTCTTATTGTACTTTTCTCACTCATTGAATTTGGATTTATTTTTTATTTTTATTTTTTTTTGAAAGGCATGTAAAATGTAATGTCAGTCCCTCAACATTAGAAAGTTTGAGCATTTCATTGCTGCACATTTTTTCACTGGTTCTGTTGCTATGTTAATTAAAATGTCTAAAATACAAAGCTCTTTGTTTAATCATGAAACATGAAATCACATAACAAGGGAACCACGTGACATGAAACAGGAACTAGAATATTTCTA